>NW_028301547.1:21337500-21637500 GCF_042242905.1 Orbicella faveolata | reverse complement strand
TGAAGAAAAACCGGACAAGGATAAATATGATATCTGTGATAAGAAGCAACATACTGTACTTGCAAACAGTTTTAATCAAACTGCAGCCAGGCACGGCATCACAGTATAGAATGCAAGTAAGCAACATGTCATGGAAAATTTCATATTTTGCCCTTCAAAAGCAAATACTGAGAAACTTAAAAACATATCTTGCAATAGAAATGAGCCTAAAAAATGTATAAGCACATGGCAAACAGCAGAGGTGTCAAACGCTGTGAAGTGTCATGCAGATAACAACGGATTGGTTCTTTCAAAACAAAGGCTAACAGCCAGTTTATGGAAGTGGTGTGTTGAGCAGATGTTCGTGGGTTAGGAACACGTGACAAGCCCTAAGAAGAAGAAGTGCAGTGCCGAGTTGGCGATAATCATCTCGTTTCCAACGAGCGTGAGTGGAATAATTGTTTTAATTATTAAAAATGCCCCCTAAATATAGAAAACTAGAAATATAAAATAAAAATAAAGATGCCCCCAAAAATTATGGGTTCGCTTACTATAGTCGTAGAGCCATGGTATAATGGTTCATGTAACTTGATCCAGTTTTTAATAATTACTATTAAGGATAGTGAATGGAATTGATTTAAAAGATTATTCTGTTTGATATTTTAGGAGGGTAGGGACAAGAGATTCTTAATGGAAAAACTTGTGCAAGATGCAAAGAACACTGGAGATGATGATTCCTCCTCAGGACAGACACAGCATACTTCACTCCAACCACCCAGCAACTTACAGTTCTAACTTACATAATTATCAATTTCTTCAGGCTTAAGTGTATTTGACAGATATTTTTATATTTCATCATCTTGTCCTCTTTGTCCCATGGGGTCATACTGGGCATCCACATGAGTTGCCTTCTTTTCTGTTGGTCTTGAGCCGCTCTTTTAGCCTGGCACAAACTCATGTTGATCCCCATCAGGTCTTTCTGGATGTTTTTACGCCACATGATTCTCAGTCTGCCACGTTTCTGTGTGCCTTGTGGGTTCATTTGCTTGGAAAAACAAGAACATTGATATCTTTGGTAAATGTTTATAATTTTGAAACAATTTTGAATATTATGCTTGATTGCCTTATTCCTAGTATATTTCACTTGTCTCTATTTGTTTGGTTCAAACAATATGTTGAGTTACCTTCTTGTTTTGATGTCACAGCCTGACTATAGTCCAAGGTCCTAACCCCCTGCAATTTCTGACCCAACAAACATTACGATATCCATTTTTTTTCTTTTTGATTTCCATATCATGATCTTGTGTACATTCCATAAAGCAAATTGATAAGAAAATATCTGTCATATACACTTATTATTGATAAATGATTAGCTATTAAGTACCTGAACAAATTTATTTAGAAGTGCTGTATTTAGCAACTTCACGATTTATGGAGATGCATTCAGTACATATTTTATCAGATTATAACACCTGCATGTTGTAGTTTATTACCATCATTTGCAGTAGACTTGAATCACTTTCCTTGTAGCTCATAATTCAAAGAAGCCAAATTCATAACACTGGCAATTAAACGATGGTCATATTATTTTGGCTAGAGTGATTACTTTGGTTTTTGTCTTACGACACTCAATTGAAAACTGCTTCAATAGGAACTTTACAGCAACACATTGCATAAGCTGTGGCAGCATGACCATGAGCAGAGAGAAGTCTGAAAGTTTAATTGATTATGGATGGGTATCCTAATTACTTACAAATACTGTTGAATCAACAACATATACCATACATATTCATAAACAGATTTACATTTCTGAAGTTGGTTTGTTTGGTTGGACTTAAAGACTAACTTAATTTTTATGCCATTGTGACAGAAGACATTTTAGAATAATATTATTACCTAGAATAATGTTGTTTATTTTTTCCTTAATGTACTTTTGCCAACTTATTGAAGGTAGTTTCTTGTGTGAAGACATTTTTCAAGATCAGTATTTTTGTACTGCAACTTTATTCAACTATACAATTACAGTGGCAATTTATGTAATAATATTATAGTGCCAGTGGTTGTTGATTGTAATATAGTGCCAGAAGTGTAAATAATTACTTCCAGTTTGGGCCACTTTGAGCAGATGTTGCAGGAATTTGTCACTTGAGGTAACTTTTTAATATTTTGGATTGTAGAGCAGGCTGTGGCCAAGACGTATTTAATAATATTATTATTTCACTGTGCATTTTAATAACATGTGCACTCAGAAGTTCAAAATGTAACAGTAGAATGGTAGCAAAAAACAAGATTGTTAAATTGAGTTTTAAACTTTTGGGTCCACATGCTGTTGAAAGGTGCAACATTTAAGGGGGTTTGGATACTTTATGTTAAAAATTTGTTTTTTGTGTTCTCTGACATTTGATAGGTGTCCAGAAACATGCTGTTCATGTATGCAATTAATTGAAATTTAAGTAACAGTCAAGGTACACCAAACATTGGTATTGAGAAAATCTTTGTGGGCTGGACAGAGGACTACTTCTGTTATTTTACAAGCTCAGGGCAATATTTTTGTCACAGTGACATATGCTTTCAGAGCAAAATGGTTGTGATAACAGTTTGTTTTTGTTTTGCCAGAAAAAAAGCAGTGCTTTAGTTTAGGATTATTTGAGGAGTGCTCCTTAATTGCACCCATAAGTTATGAATTTTGAATTTATAGTCCAGTGGTTGTGCTGTGCACAGAATAACCTGTACATGGAACTTATTTAAAACAAGCTGCAGGGAGCAGCTTTTAATAAAAGGAGGTCTTTTATTCTGTATGTCTGTTGTATTGTTGTCTTTTATTTGTCAATGAGTACCTAGAAAAAATGTGGAAGTGCAATGGCCTCATGGTTAGTGTGCTCAACTTAGGATAAGGTCTGAGAACCCAGATTTGAGAGCCCTGGCTGGGGACATTGTTTTGACTTCTTGGGCAGGACACTTCACTCTCAGTGCCTCTCTCCACCCAGGTGAATGAAGGTGTACCAGCAAATTTAATATTAGCGGGTAGCCCTGCGATGGACTAGCATCCCATCTAGGGAGGAGTAGAGATACTCCTAGTTGCTTTATGCTACAGGAACAGAGGATAATCACTGACCTGACGGGCCACTCGGCTCTTATGTAGACCTAGCTTGCGAACGCAGACGTATTTCTGGCTGTCACTTGTCTCTGCCGAAAATAACATCTGCGAACCTGAGCCAGGAAATGATTTCTGTGATGTAGGAATCTTAAGCCAATCACAGTTTAGCTCAAGTAGCCCCAGAACTACTGCACGAGGTATTCGCTGTGAGGAGCACTCGAGTTTCATTCTATCATGGAATCTGATTGTCCAAGGAGAAACAAAAGTCATTACGTCACAGAAATCATTTCCTGGCTTGGTTTCGCAGATGTTATTTTCGGCGGAGACAAGTGATGGCAGGAAATAAGTCTGCGTTCGCAGGCTAATGTAGACCTAAACAATTGTTTTTTTTAGACCAAGAAAATATAGGTCTACAGTGCATACACATTTGTGCTGCAGGTATTGTTTTGTCTGCTAAGTATGCATGTGGCATAGAATACAAGAGGATAGGCCATGTTTCTTGGGCAAGACTGTTCTCGCTGGCTCTGGACCGCCTTATCTTGCATTATATATTTCCACTCCCTCTCCATCAGATCAGTTCTGTCATGCAATTCCAGAGAGGGTTAAACAATGCACTGATGACTTGTTAAGCTCCATGTTATCACTAACTACAATTTTTACACCAAAAAATTAAAAAAAGAAATGATTAATGACAAAACTATGTTTTCTGTTTTATTATTCTATGGTCAAACTCTGTGAAGAACAAGAAATAAATGTTCAAAATGTGATTTGTTTGTTCTTCTACAGAGTTCAAATCTTACATTGCACACTGTACAACTGACACCTGTCAAAGTTTTTGATTGATGTTTTTCTGATAGTTTCCATTTTAAACTGACCAATCAAAGTACAAGGACTGTGAGAGGCAGAGTTCTCAAGTTCAATGTTTGCTCTCCAGCAGTATCATTAGCAACTCTGTCCCCCTCACTTGCATTTTTGGTAATTAAAAACAAAGCCATCAGAAAAGTTGTCAAATAGACATTAAACACTCAAGTTGAAAATCAATAAGGAACTTTGTCAAGTGGCAATAGTTCAGTTTCGAGTTGAAAGCAAAACATTTGCAAATACCAGTGAGAACATGCACTAACTGCAATGCTGTGTACTGTTTAAGCTCATGCTTCACGTTAGTGCAGGTATTTTGTGAACAATTTTCTTCAGATTTAGACTAACACTGTACAGATGAGTCGTCACTCTGTTTATTCAGTGGTCTCTGTTACAGAATTTAACCCAAAACTGACAATTCTGTGGTACACTGCACTGTTAAGGTGAAGAGTTTGAAATGCAGCACCTTTCTGATGTTGTGAGGTTTAATTGGCTTTAGGGACAAGGCAGTTGGGACTTTGCAGGTTGACGTAAGGCCACATGTTTTTACTTTGGTCACCAACCTAGTCAGAGTATCCTTCTTTGTGAAATTGCAGACTAGACATAAATCCAGTTGACCTTCAATAGTTGGACTGTCTAGTTTTAACTTGAATGTAATGATTGAGTTGAAAACCATAACTTGATGCAAGGTTTCTGGCAGAAGTTTCTTTTTTTAAAAATTATTTATCCCAATACACATCATAATGCTTCCGTAGTCTGATCTGCGAAATTAATAAAAACAGGATTTGTAAGCTTAGATCCGACAAAGAGAGATAAAAAGACCAATTTGAAAATGAGTATTAAACTAGTCTTATGAACCTGACTGACCAGGGGGACGGTCAGATTCTTAAAAAAGTTTTTATGATTTTCCCCTAGGCAAGACAAAGTCCCCTGGTCTATTTGTGTTGGAAAAGGCATGGACTAGCCTGCCTCCAGAGGCCCCAGGTTCCAATCCATCTCCGTCCTGCTTGATGGATTTGTGTCGTTGTTCCCAAATCCAAATTTCCCATGCTTTGTAAATAGCCAACTTGTAAGCCTCTCACCAGTTGGGGTTTTTAACAAGCTTTAGTTCAATTTTCGATACTTTTTTCCTGATTTATTGACGGGGGGTGTCTGGCTAGTGGTTTGATCTGCACAGTATCGAAAGAATGTATAATTCCGAAATTGATCCATTCTGTTTCTTGATGCCGAAATCGGTAAGATATAAGTTTATTATGCCTTATAAGAGAAATGGTTACATCATGAAAGCCAAGTAAACTTATAAGCTTCAACTCACAGTTTCTTTGCGGTAGCAGTCCCAGTATTCCGTTTGTTTTCTATGACATATACTAAACCAGCTTCGTCTCATGCATTCCTGAAGAGCAACATGCTCTTTAAAACAAGCTTCCATAGCCCTGAACGATCAACAATTCAAATAAGAACAGGTTTTATCACAGATCAAATGTCAGAGATCAAAATTTTGCCCAATAGACTCACATTGCTTTAACTACATATCTTATTAGGTCCCTGTCATTCTTTGGTTCTTCATTAGGAAATAAAGTCTTGCCTGCGTTTCCGAACGCCTCTTCTACTTTCGTCAAAACTTCCTTCACATTTTCCTTGACCTCTTTGATGTCCTCCATGTTGTTGATTCTGTGGCCTCTCTCCTCCCCGGACAGTGTTGATTTAGTGTCCAGTCTCCTACTCTTCTTTGATAGTCACGTCCAGTATGGCGGCCATCACAGCACAGGCGAACCCCGAATTTAAGTCTTGCTTTATCTTCTAACGAAAATGTCAAAGACCAATGCCAGTGAAGGGTTTCGTCAGAGAGTGAAGCAGTTCTTCGGCGTGAAGAAAGGCCATGTAATCACAAGTAGCATGTATGAAGGCCCCAAACCTGATGAGTTGAGCTTCCGCCAAGAATTACTGCAGGTAGGTTCACGTTGTTCCATTTAACACTCTGTTCTTCCGTGAAGCTGTAAGTGCACAATGTGTACTAAAGGCAAT
Organism: Orbicella faveolata; assembly: GCF_042242905.1. Lineage (NCBI taxonomy): Eukaryota > Metazoa > Cnidaria > Anthozoa > Scleractinia > Merulinidae > Orbicella > Orbicella faveolata. The sequence goes on along the minus strand of NW_028301547.1, from coordinate 21,631,541 downwards.
TTTATAACACACAAGCTTTCAACACGTCAATCAGTTTGTGCTATTTACTGTTAAGCCGAATCAACTTAGCTCATTAATTAAGCAAGCGTTGAATGTTTTCCCAAAATTCGACAGCTTGATGGGTAATCTAGTGTTCTTTTAAGTGAGGCCTTAAACTACTGATGATGCCGTGGATCGGCGAAAGCCTGGAACATTGATGTCACTAAATACTGTATTTTGAGGCCTCATGCGAAGGGGCACTAGATTATCAGCTCATTACAAACTACAGTAAGCCAAACACCTGATTGGGAGCGATTTTACAATACTGGGCCACTTATTAACTGGGCCGATCACTTGGTAAAGGACAGCAAACAGTTTTTAGGTTATGTACGTGCAATCATTCCACACCTGAACCATTGTTGTACCATCTTAGAAATGAAAAGTTTGGAATAAATTCCTGCCTATCCTGTGTATCAGTGCCACTATAATGAGTAAAGTAATAATGAAGTGGAAGATTGTTTTGAGCACTTGTTTAGTGTGTTATCTTTCTGTGTACTGTGTTTGCAATCTTGTAACCACGAAGCTTGGTAGCTCCGCATTCAAGGTGTTGCAAAAGATTGGGAATGGAAACTTTTTTCCAGGTCTCTTGTGAAAAATGGTGACTGGCTCAATGAAAATCTTAGCTGGGAGACTATTTTCTTAGCTAGAACTGTGCATTTGTTACCGTGTCTACTGATTGAAAGACATGAAAAACATAAATTTTGGCAAGTCTAATAAATTACCTTCTTGACTGATTTGTAACAGGCTAATCACCTTGGCAGACTGGCAGATCAAAAGCAAAGTTTACAAGCTCCCCTGCCCCATCCTGCTTGCAAATTTTTTTTGCACTCCTCGGCTCGCCAATTTTTTTCCCACCCTTGCTGGAAGCCTGTTCACACGCTATTTGGGGGTCAAATAAAGCTCTAGCCATGCCCAAATTGGTCTCCTTTAAGGGTTTAATTCAAATTTTCCAACAATCAGTTTTTACCTTTTCATAATGGTGTCTCCCTCCTGGGGTTGCAACATACAGTTGCATGTTTGACCCTGAATCTGCAATCTCCAGGGATGTCTAAATTACAGGGATCACTTCCATTTATTATGGCTCGCTACAGTGTAAGTGAGCAGGCTGCCTGATTGAGCATTGGGTATCCTGCCTGCTTAGAATTAACCACTGGTCATGTACGAAAATGGTGTTTCTTTTGCTCCATGTATTTATTACATGGCCTGTGTTTGTAGCCGATATAATGTGCACTCTGATTGGCTTGCATGCTCTGATTCCAGGGCATTATTCTCCCGTAATGCCCACAGGCCAATTGCAGGTCTGCAAAAACAAAGCAAAAAGCCATCTAATAAGCAACTTATTAACCTTGAGTGTTCAGTTTTTACGAGAAAATCTCAAACCTCGGCCTTGCAGCATTAATCTTGCTATTGCTTGGTCGATACGGCAAGGTCTCAGTTTGAGATTTTGCCGAAGAGACCTCATTCTGAGTAAGTAGAACTTCATTAATTAAAATTAAATTAATCCTTTACTGATCAAGCTTGTTCTCTCTGGCTGGATTTTAGCCTCATTCTCTTTTTACATGTTTATGGCCATAGACTGATCATGATATCTTTGTCTAAAGACTCATACAAAGAAAAGAACTTGAATGTCGAATTTCCAGCTGTCTTGACAAACAGTCATGGCCAATATCCCATATAATTACATCCCACATCACTTGTATGGCAAGATCTTCAAAATATTATAGTCGCCAGATGTTTACTCATCTTCTTTTATTTCATTCAAATTTGAGCTTGTACTGTACAACAATTTACTGATGATCTATTGAGGAAACCTAAACTTTCATCTCAGAAAGACAATATGTCATGATCACAGATTTTTGAGTAAGACACCAAAGTAGGTTCTCTACATGCATGCCAGCTTACACCAAGCATTGCGGCCTTGATGATAGTATGGCAAGACTGTAAACTGTGATCTTATATATGCCAGTATGCAACATGCTTTTGAAATGAAGGGCTTGGTTCAACCCTTGCACCCAAAGTGCCTCTTGTCATCTCCTAAAACAGTTTTAAAACCAACTGCTGATTGAACAATAGGAACTTGATTAATATCAGCAAGTGCCTCCAATCAACCAAAATTGGGCCAAGATTAAGCCAGTTAGATTTGATGACCCAGTCATTTAATGTTGATAATATGTTTTTGGATGTTTGTCATAAAATTTAGATTCTAATGCTCATTGTAAATAATCTAAATGGTTGTTTTCTTTATTATAGGAAATAGGGAAGGAAAGTCCTTTGTCAAACCGTGTGAGGGTTTTAAAGGAACTTTGTGACTTGCTGGCCAGTAGGCGTGTGGAAGATGTAGTAAGTATAACGAGTGGCCACCTGCTCAGTGGAAGTGTTTGAATTACTGTATATACAATACTCCTTTGCTTGTTGCTAAATTTTAACTGATGCAAAAACATATAAATTGAAAAGAGCTCATTGAGCTGCCAGACTGGCTCAAAGCTTCTGTTTACCATGCTTGACCTAAGAAAGTTTTGTAGTTTTGTGCATGGTTCATTACATTATTCAATACAAAGACTTTGAAAAGGTCTTCATATACTTTCAGGGTGTTGCCTTAATGTTGTTATTTTATGGAATTTAGTGTTAGTGTTGTTAGTCTCAAATGCCAGCCCTGGAGGACCATGGTATGAGTCTTGACCCCACTTCTGATCTTTTTCATTTGGGAGACATTGCAAGTACAATGTACAATCCCCTTTCTACCATCAGCCGGCATTCAATAGGCCTTGCGATTATTGGAATCCCCCCCCCCCCAGGGTACTCCCTATAATCGCCTATATTGGGAGGCTCCACCCAAGAGAAGTACCTCTTTCAGGCTTGAAGTATATATATATATATATATATATATATATATATATATATATATATATATATATACACACAGAAAGGGTACATGGGATTTTACAAGTTGAGGTGTATGAAAGGGTAGGGAAATCTGATCTGTCATTCAGGTATTTAAAAGGGACTTTAAAGAAAATATTCCAAACAGATGCACCTTATGGCTGTATCATCTCTGCATCATCAACTTCATGCTAAGGGTTTAGAAAAATAGATGAGATGTTCTTAAGTAAGTGAAAGGGGTATATTTTTCAATGAAAAGTATATGAAAGGGGTGCCTTTTCTGATCTTTGCAAGGGCTATTGGAATCCACAAAGAAAAAAGAGGGTAGCCGCACATTTTTTCAAGATAATTAGCCTTGAATCTCAAGAAAAATGCTGACATCAGCATTTTTCTGAAAATAGAAGGAGAGGATATTTCTTCACAGCTTTCTTTAGAATTCGCCTTTACATACAGAAAAGCAAACACATTTATAAAGATCTGAAAACTACATGGTAAATGGTAACATAAAAACCATTTTTGGTATGTTTTTAATAACAAAATCGTTGCAACAGCACTTTCAGCGTCTCTGACAGCCTTCCTCTGTTTCAGCTAAAATACAGTCTAAATATCTTTTGCTCACAACTAGGAACTAATCACCTGCTGAATAGTCTTGCCAATTCCATTTCATAACATAAAATATAGAGGTAACCACGTGTTTTTTAAAGTTATTGATCCTTTTTTAAACTTTTTATGGTGCCTGTTACATTTTTTTTTGTCACCTCCCCAGTAAGTAAAACATTTGCGTATCTCGCACTTGTTTTGCGCGCACACTACGCCATCTGCAGGTACATGTTTACAGTTGGATTTCAGTATAATTTTCGACAGATAACAGCTAGTTTTTCAGCTGGAAGACGTTAACAGTTAGTGGTTAGCGATATGCTGCTGTTCTGGTGTTCCTGGTTTAAGTACAGGTTCATTAAACTTGATTTGGTCACGAGATTAGGTCACAGTCGGAAAATTTTGCTTTCAATTTAGTTGTGTACTTGGTAGCGTAGTTGATTACGTCATGTCAACCCAGCGTGCACGTGGCACTTAAACCATGCCTTGCGTGATGCGCAGAACTTGTGCGCACTAACAAAAGTAGGCACCGTCCTTAATGTCATCTTATAAGACAAGGGATTCTGAGTAGTGCTTATTTTTATTTTCAGCATGCTGTTGAAGCAGCATGGGCTGCAGTTGATGACCTGCTCAGTCCACACAATCCTATGGAGGCAAGGCATGTCACTCTTCAGTTTCTAACAGTGATGATCTCAGTACAGGTAATATAACTGGTCGTCATTAAAGGAGGTCAGTCTCAGTTTGCACATTTTGAAAAGTTTAGCCTAAATTTTTCAAATTTGTCATTTGCAATCCATGTCAATCTTCGCCATCCTTGTTCCTTTATGGTTTATGATTATCTCGTTGATGTTTTTCTATCTTAGTAAACTATTATTTTCAGGTTTCCTTCCATTTAAAGGAGATTTTGTACATGGCCAAAAAAAAGGGCAAAACACCGTGACTGAGCTCCTTTAAATTACTTTTGAATGTGCCATGATAGTTACATGACTGTATAAATAAATTAAAATGCTGTGCACATTATTTTGTTTTTTTATATATTATAAATGTCCTACAAGATAAGTTTGGGTATCAAAATTCTCCAAAGTGTGCCTAAGTAAACACATTTTACTAAATGTGTCTCTCTCATTTATCTCATTATACCAGTTCTTACACCTAAACCAGATGAAAATTGGTGTCCCATTCTCATATTAAATTAAATGCTTTGTGTCATTGAATTCATAACCACCTTGTTGACAGTATAAATTTATAAAAACGTTATCGTGATTATAATTTTCTTTGTTTTTGCAGTTCAACAGACTTGGGATTTTAAGGGCTCATTTCTTTTCTGTTGTAACAAATCACAGGATTCCTGAAGACATCACACCCAGGTGGGAGTCTTTTAGTTTTAAATGATTAGTATTGGTAAAAGCAAAACCCTAGCAGATATACATTAATCATGCTTTATATAAAATATGTACAATATATGTACCTTGCAATAACTTTCTCTGCTTTGTTGTCTGTGGTTTCAACTGTGGTATAAATAATTATTAATAAATTATGTTACTTAACATTAAATTGCAAATAATATTGTTCCCTTAAAGATCTCAGCAGTTTTTGTGAAAAAGGTAAATTAATTGATTATTATAATTAAATTAAATATTTCAAGAGTGGAATCTTGAAATCTTGAATTGTGAATCCATTTAATTTGTTTAGATTGGAATTGTTGAAGGCTCTGAGTGATAATGGAAAAGACATCTCATATTTTGAGGAAATGACAGGCAAGTAACAAATGATAAATTTGTTGTTAATCATTAATTCTTACTATGATAAGAATGTTATTATTAATAAATAATAATATTAATATTCTTATATTAAAATTATAATTGTACCAATTATTGGTAATTAAAATTAATATTAATAATGGTGTTCTGAAAGTGTGATTGTGTAGTACAGCTGTACAATGTAATCCCAAAAATTGGAATGTTTACTGTAAATCAAGTTTGCTGAACTATACAAAGCCATCTGTTGGAAAACTCAGTTCTAGAAAGGCAAGTTAAGTATTAAAATAAAACAATGAGCATTGATCATATAAAAAGAATTATAACTACTCAGCTTTCTTTTAACATTGCACCTTCTGCAGGCATACATTACATGTCTACTGTGATAATAATTAAAATAATTATGTTTGGAGAATGCCAGTCCTAATGCAGACTTGAGCGAGGTTTTATGAGATGGTGGGTCGAGGTTGGTAGGATCTTGCGACATTGATTTGGCTGCCCTGCAGCAGGGGTGAAAATGAATGACGTCATCACCAAACCATGTGCTGTACATTTCGTGTCCATCTGCGTACGTCATTCTTGTTCTCTTTTGTGGTTTCTTTCATTTTGTTCGACATTTTGGAGTTTTCTTTGAACTGGTTTTTCACTCTGATTGCATTTGACAAAAAAGGGTATGTAGTCCCAATGCAGACTGGAGTGAGATTGTTTTTGGCCGGGTGAAAACAAATTACATCATCGCAAAGCAAGTGTATACAAGACGATTTGCTTTTTTGATCGTTTGCAATGGCTCGTTTGTAGTAGTTTTGATTCTGGACCGTGCATGGCCTGTTTGGTAAGGATGCGAGATGATGTGCTTTTGTTACATAAGTGGGGTAACAATTATTTAATGTTCTGTTCAGGAACACGATTTTGAATCGCCTTGGCTTTGGGATGTTAACTGTGTGAACAGCTATATTTCATTGGCTATATTGTGATTACATTTGTTGACTTTTATTAATTAGTTAAAGTGGCCACAAATAGTTCAGTATCCAACAAAGGTCAAATTTGAATCAATGGAAAAGTACTCTAAAGCCAAGATCTATAAGAGTAAGCCAGAACTAATGAACAGCTATGTAAATGCTGATTAATTTTATTCATCAGTGGAAATAATTGAATCAGGTGCCAGTCGCACAGAGTTTGTTTACGATAAAACCACCAGTAAACTAGCATGCTAGTGCAAATGTTAGCTGATATTAAATATCAGCTAACAAATTTTGTGCTTCCAGCTTAGAATACTACATGTAACATAAGTATACTTTTAAAAATCAACCTTTATGCTTAAAAATTACCAGTAAAAGTGGAAATGAGATGTTAGCATGAATTTTGAGGGCAAATGTTCTATTAAACTTGTGACTTACTGAAACTGGAGCCTTCACACAACATGTTATCAAAGGATATCAGATCATAACTTCCTAACAATAAAGCAAGGAAACAAATAATCCACAGAAAATTAGTGGACTTTGTCATTATGTCATATCTGTCTGTTACACTCATCACAAATAGATGAGCTTGGGAACTGGTGCCTGAAAGGTTAGCAGGGAGCAGAGGCTGTAAGCGGAAGGGGAGGTATCCATGGCAACCCTGGAAGCAGGAACACCCCTGAAAGCAGCCGCTAACTGGCACCGTCACACTGAATGAATCAGTGGAAACAACTTACCAGACCCATACTTACCTAGAGACCAGCAACCAAGAGGGAGGGATGGGACAGGGTGAGAATCCGGAAAGATTCGCCAAAATACAAAGCAAATGATCTGCAATGATCAGCTGGCAGCACAGTATTTGCAATGCAATGTGACACAACAGCCCTGCAAATCTCCTAAGGGCTGCCCCGTAAGTCACGTACTGTAAAAGGGGAAACTGCTGACTGCATTGGTTTGAGTCTAACTTTGCCTAAATTATATTTAGTCGCATTAAAACTTCAGCTCTTCACAAAGGTAACGATTTCAACAACAGACAGCAATTTAAATTATATCGCTGGTGTAGAACGCACTCATAATCTTTGATTACTACTAGTTATTATAATTATTCTTATCCACACCTGTCTGACCTCGGTTCGATTTGCAGAACTGTTACACTGATGGTACATACATTGTGCTGTGGATGTGTTAGTCAAGCACAAACATTTTGAACCATGATCATGATAGTGCCCTTTGATGATAAATAATAAAAAGCTTTTATTACAATTTAGTAGATCCTGTTTCTAAAGGTTTCATTTGAAAGTTTGATGTATCTTAATGGATCCTCCAAATCTACCATAAAACCCAGAATGAAGTGTGCTGATACATGTAATCTTGCTTTGTAATTAAAAACAGAAGACCAGAAATATACAGTTATTATATTATATTAAATATATTATGTAAAGTATTGTCTAAACTGATGTTCATAAATTACTAGACAAGTACATTTTTTATGATATGAATTTTCACAGGTCCTTTCCTATTGTCATGGATGCCTGAAGTTATGCTGAAAGAAAGGTCAGTTCCTATACTTTGTAAAGTTAATTGTATGCAATTTTTATTAGTTGATCATTGCTTTAGGCTCTGTGATATACAGGTAATTATAATCATTGTATGAAAAGTTAATAAAATACAGAAAGAATTGTATGATAAGAAACTTATTTGTTAGCATGACAATGGGCTTGGCTTGCTGTTCAGAGTTTTTGTCAAAGCTTGCATTTTCCTTTTCCTACCTGTAATGTATGCATGTATGTAGGTTTGAGTAAATACATGTATGCAAGGTCCGTACTGGGACAATACTGGTGTGAGGTCTTGACAGTATGGACTGGGCTCAGCAAGCTTGGTACAAAAAAGACCAAGGGCCTATATTCCTCCAGCACAGTCCCAAGCAAGCTGGTAAAACATTGCAAACTTGTGCAATTTGAGCCAACTAGGCATATAGTCAGGTCTGGTATTAAACAAAAAAAGGAAGAGTTGGAAAAAAAGAGAACAAAGGAATCTTTAATGTGGATGCGAATGCCTTCAGAAACAGAACACAAAACTACCATTTGAGAAAATCTTCAAGGGTGATTGTGCGGGATCATTTGGGATAGTGCACGGTCCAATACTTAAAGAACATTGGACTGGCAATGGAGCAATCTTATTGGTCGATTTTAGTTATTAGCCCTCTGAACTAATTAACTTAGTCATGTAATTGCTTACATAGAGTAACAACTTTTAAAGGAGTGTGTTTAAAGCATGAAATGGCAAAATGATGAAATGGCACTTAACAATGAGAGATATGATTAACCCATACAGTTATTGAGAGCTAGCCACTATCAAGTCAGTGCTATTTAGGCTTAGTAACCTGAGTGCTGTGTGTATATCTAGACTAACCATTAGTGCCATTTTGTACTTTAAACAAGCCTCTTTTAAAGGTATTAATGCATGATGATTCTCTTGTACAGTCATGTAACTTAACTTCTAGTCCATTGTCTAATTGCTTGGGGTTCTGAAATTACAGAATGGATGTTTTCATGCCTCTCCTGAGTAATGTGATTCACTACAACTCCAGCTTTCTTGATGAGGACGTTGTGTCAGGCATTGTTAAGTAAGTGCAACTGGTGCTTCGTGTTATTTGCCACTCAACACACACTGCTTGAGAAATAATCTCACTTTGTCAACTGATCAGGAAGGGTAATTAAATGTGATATGTTTATCCACAAGCTGAGCAATGCTTTCATTTCAGCTCTACTTTGTACAACTTTGAGTATTTTGTGAAAAAAGGAAATATATTTACGGTAATATTTAAAATCTCAAATCAATTGGCATGGTTTAATAGGAAATGAAAATGTGATTAATATAATATGTTATAATTACCTTTTGCTTACTTGTCACAATCGTCTTCGAAAGTTTAGGGTGCGTCTTATAACCGAGTGCGCCTTATAAGTGAATAAATACGGCATGTGAAACTAAATGTGATATGTTTATCCACAAGCTGATCGATACTTTTATTTCAGCATTAGATCATGCAACCCTGATTATTTGTGAAAAAAGGGAAAGAAAGCACTTATCTAAAATCCCAAGTTGACTGGGTTGTAACTTTCATGATCACGATCTGCCAAAACAAGACTTGGATCTAGACAAGGTGTCCTTCAGATACAGATAAGTGACCACTAATAAAATATTAATGACATCATTAATTCTTTTCAGAGAAACTTGCCGTCTTTCAAGAACAACTAAGGAAGATGAAAATGTTGAGGTAAAAATTACAAACACGATTATCTGAACTTGTTTAAGTCGTACTGTCTTATCGGTAGAACTGTAAGAAATTGGAATTCCAACTGAAAATATTCTGCATTGTTTAAATGTTATTTTTTTTATACATTTTAGGGACCGTTCATTTTTTATCAGGTAGGGGGGGCTGGTGGGATTTGGGGGGGGGGGCATGCGAAAAGAAATGGCTTTCGAGGGGGGGCCCATCCCAAAAAAATAAGGGAAAAAGGGGGGGTCACGTGAAATATTTTAGTAAAACTTTAAAATGGCATAATGTTTGAATATCAAAAAAATTGCTATAGAATAAACATAGAAGGCAGGATACAAATTTATTACAAACTTTCCTTCTGCTTTAAAAAAACGTTTGGCGACAAAAAGCATTTGTAGCTACTGAAAAGAAGTATTTAACACTGTTATTTTCGAATGCAACTTTCACTGGCACTCATCTTCATCTTCGCTGTCGTCCAGTTCTTCGTCGCCGCTTGTGCTGCTATGGGAGTCTCTTTCACCGATGCTGCAAGAAGCAGCAATGCTTTCCGTCAGAGTGTACTCTTCAGGGTATATGAAGGTGTAAACATAATCTCTGACTTCCTGCTCAAGGTTGGTGGTGATTCTGCTTCTTGCAGCATTGGTGAAATAATTCCCTTCCAAGAGCTGTGCGATGTATGGCCCATCTCTTCTAAATAACGACGTGGCAACATCCTCAACTTTAATACACTCTTCCGGGACGGCCGTTCTAGGAGGGTACACAAGGCATTGTGGAAGATCATTTCCTAGCGGGTTTCCAACACAGATTCCATAAACTCGTTGGACGTTGTTTTCAGTCCGCTTCCTCTTTCTTTCATTTGACTTTCTGCGGTTTTCTTTTTTCCTTCTCCTTTTGTTGATGTGCTGTTTGAGTATGCCCTTGAATATGCTGTTATAATTGCTCTTATTTTCTAGTGCTTCCGTGTCCTGCTTGACCTTCGTCAACTTAGCTTCTATACATTTGATCTGCTCTACATTAAAACTGTGGGCATTCATCAATTCAGATGAGGGAGATGCCAATGAGAGGCCAAATGCCACACGCTCAGGGCGAGCCATAACTAGGAGATCCGAAATTGACATCTCTTTCTTTTGATATGTTTTTCAAACAACAGCTCTCTGTAGTATAGGGATTGTAAATATTGTCTTCACAGTGAGCAAAAAACGTGAAGTAGGGGCATAATAGAGAAATATTAAAAAAAGTTGAAATCTAAATATTGTTTGTTCAATTTTTTTTTTGGGGGGGGGGGGTCATCCCAAAAAATGACCGCTATAAGGGGGGGGGGCATGTGAAAAAATTGGTAAGCTGAGGGGGGGTCATGCGATTTTTAAAGCCCTCCCTCCCTCATAAAAAATGAACGGTCCCTTATCCATTAAAACATAAACCTTACCATTAAAATATTAGTAGCATTCCGAAGGCATTGGTAAACTCCAAAATATTTTAAAAAGCTGTTTGATATAATGACTATGCTACTTGATATTATTTTGTATTCTTTAGCTCTGCTTGAGCCTGTTGGACGCTGTTGTGCGTTACTGCTGTCTGCCATCTAATGCTTTGTTTGAGTTCATAGCCACTGCTTGTAGAGCCGTGAACATTGAGAAATTCTGCCAGCACAGCTGGAAGGTAATTGGGGTTTGCATGTCGTATAACTTTGGGACTCAGAAAACCGTGAACACTTTAATTTGATTCTGACAGAACAATTGGGTACTGACTAATCACAATAAAGTTCAGGATACGAGAGGAAACCTCAAAACAAACTAGTAACCGTTGCTCTTTGCTGTTTAGTTTTCTCATGCCTAATTGGCTTTTTCCTTGCTACACAATAACAGTCCATAAATATTTCTGGTGTTTACAGTTTTCCAAGTCTCACATTGAGCTATGGTTGAACCTTTGATATTGCATGCCTTCCACTGACTGTATAAGCTGAATGTAGTTAAGAAAAAAAAACAACAGCAACAAACAAACAAGCAGATAATGGCTGAACACTTTTAAAAATTCAGTTAAAATACATATCAAGGGTTAAGTGATTGTCACCTTATATTATGCATTCACACTATCCACTTAGAGTTAAGACATATCGGCTATAACAAGAATTTCCCCAAGCAAATTAAATTTGACCTGAATTGGATTCAAATATATGTTGTACTGTCATTAATAAAAGATTTTAACATCAATCAATTTTACAGTACAGTGGAACCTCCAGCTGCGACCACCTTTCGTAAGCGACCACCTCTCCTCAGCAACCAGTTTTCCAAAATACCAAAAGTTTCCCAGTCAAATCACTATATTTGGAACCTCTTGTAAGCGACTACCTCTCGTAAGCGACCGCGACCGCGACCAGTTATAGAGCTGAACATTTGAAATTATCTTTTATTTTTAACCTTCCGTAAGTGACCACTTGACAGATAATAGAGCGAAAATTGGATAATAAGGAGTTGTTACATTATTGCATTCCTGGGTAGTACCCGATTTTTCTCGAAATAGATTTTTCACAGAATAAAACTTTAAAACTTTAAAGAGAAAATGCACATACACTGTACTCTACCAGTCTTAAAAGAGACAACCTAAATGTACTAAAATTACCATATGCTAATAAGCAACATTTTGACCCAATATGCAGTTCTAAGCTCTCGTAAGCGACCACCTCCAGTAAGCGACCACATAGGCTTGACAATTTTGGGTGGTCGCTTACGGGAGGTTTGACAGTAGTTTCAGGCCTCATTTGAACTTTTGTCAGTTTTATTATAATTCGTAATAAATTCGCATTATTTTTGAGCAGTTTTCAATTGATTGTTGTAAAACCAAAACCAAACCAATCACTCACCAATTAGGCTACTCTGCCCGACAATAGCAAACCGTAGAAAAACTAAAACTAAAACTAAGGTAATTGCCTGATTACTTTTGACACTCAATCGAAAAACCGCTCTATACCTTGTATTTTAAAACTAAGCTTAAGAATTTGTTTTGGATGTTAGATTATGCGAAATTTGCTTGGGACTCACCTAGGACATAGTGGAGTTTACACCATGTGCAGTATTATGGAGGACAGGTAGAGTTGAAGATCTCATTGCTCATTATAATATTAATAATAATTATTTAAGGTAAGTATTACGTACAGTGAGTAGTACCTAGCTACACACCCTTAACGTGCATTGGAATCTCTGTACGTATTGAATGCCCACTATGCTAGTTAAAGAAAATAACAGCCAATCACAGCTAAGCATATCGCTCCCATGCAATTCTTGCGAGAAGAAAACAAAGTCTAATTCTCAGAACAAAGGAACCTTGCAAGAAAGGTATAGCGAAGAGTGAATGTTTTAACCGAGAAAATACAAGATTCTGTGGTAGTTGTAACATCTAGGTTTACCTTTGAAGCCAGGACTTTGATTACTTCAGTTATCAAGTTACATGACATTCCAGAACCAAATGCTTATCTATATCTGTGATGCAGCATGCATTAAAGTCAACAGAGAAGTTGGTTTTAGTTTTCTATTGTAAAAGACATTTTCTACGTGGTCTTGTTTATCCACATTAACTTGAAAACAATATAGGCCTAGAATGTACAACATTGTTTCGTTCAATGCAGCGTTCTTTCCTTTTTGTCAATGTACAGTGACCATGGCTCAGATGTGATGTTGTTGCGAGGTTCTGTGTTTTTCATTGGAATGTGTTTGTGGGGCTCGCAGAGGGTAACAAACCTCAAGTATTCCAATTCAACTGTTTTGCCTTCTATGCTACAGGTGAGGCTTCTAAAAGTCAACAGGATTCAGTGATTCTGTGGCAGTCACTGTTTATGATGCGTGTCATTGTGATTGCATGACCTGATCCAACCTCAACAGTTTTATAAAACAAAGACTGTAAAATGCAGTGACTTATCATTGCTACATGTATGATGCCTGAAGCAAAATGTCTACATAACAAATGCGATCGAGCATGCGTAACATGATTGATTTATTTCCTTATGTTTGTGAGGTTTCTAAAAGAAACCTCTCCCTGTTTGCATGCAGGTAAAAGTGTTTTATAATGCGAAACAACGTCTGTTAAAGGAGCTCAGTCACGGTATTTTGTGTTATTTTGGCCATGTGCAAAATTACCTTCAACTTGAAAGAAACCTGAAAATAGTAGGTTGCTAAGATAGAAAACAGCTAAGAGATAATAATAAACCATAGAGGAACAAGGATGGTTAAGGATGGAGAAGACTGACACGGATTACAAACGAAGAAATTTAGGCTAAACTAGTTGATAAAGGTAAAACGATTAAGGAGCGAGGTGATTACTGCAATCCCATAAAGATCACTATCATACGTTATTGTTTTTCTCTAGGCTCTGTCATGTCATCACAGTTTAGTGGCCTTAGAAGTGACACTGTCGTTACAAAGGCTGGTTAAGAAGTATGGCCATGAACTTCATGTTGTGGCTTGGGATGCAGTGTTGGACATCACTGAAGCTCTGCTACAGCAGATTGAGGTATGGAATGATATTAGTGATTCTCCGGAGGGTATGACTTCTGTTGTTTCTTTAAAATATTAGAAAAGTGAGAGAAAGTCTGTTCTTACTCTATCTGTCCGTTCTGTGAGCTGTCACAATCGAAGATGAAGTGAATCGTGCAATCTCATTGATATAATGAGAAGTCCAGAATTTTTTGGTCCACTGACGTCTTTAAGCCATTTTATAACAGCGATTTTTTAAAAATATTTCGTAAAATAAATTTTTTAAAGATAGTTTATTTTCTGCTGATCTTAGGAGTATAGCCCAGGAGATAATGCGTTGATAGAAAATCTTCACACGCTGTTGACCAGTATAGAGGATCTTTACGAGTCCGGAAAGTTCAATGGCCCAGAAGAAAGGTTCTTTGGTATGGTAGAGAAGACCGCCAGTATGCGACCAGTAAGGAGCTCTGCAAATTCAAACAACTTGACCAACACACTAAGAACCAGCAAGCCTAGCCTGTTCCAGTCTCTCGGTCAGTGGGGACGACGAGCGGGGCGACCAGCGGGGTCCTCCGCCTTCTGTTTTTCCCTCCCAGACCACGCTCGTCGCCCGCCCGCTTTTTTGACCATTCCCACTTACTGAGAGCTTGGAACAGTCCATAGCTAACCAAGTATTTGAAAACTGAAAATTACTTGACTTGTCTTACTTGACCATAGGGTCTTAGACCTGGAAGAAAAGATAGACTTGGTTATAGTTAACTGATGATGTTATTTATGTCATAATACAATATGAGCTTAAAATATAACTAGTCTGTAGGCGAATTAGCGTAATTTTCTGACCTAAAGTTTAGAAGTTCCTGGAAAGAATTAACACCTACCCATTCCTACTTAAAGGATATCCTATTTAACAATTAGACTACGATCAGGAGTTTTCTTTTAAACAATTAGATTATGAGCTCGAGATTTCTATTTAAACAATAGAGTGTTTCTGTCGAGGAACTGTCGGCTGATAGTTGTCCCCCGGAAATTTGATGTTCTTAAAACAAATATTTGCCCGAGAAGCGAAGCTTCGAGGGCAAATTTGCTAGTTTAAAGAACATCAAATTTCCAAGGGGCAACCATAAGACCGATAGTTCCGAGAGATAAACACTCTATTGTCTTTATTGTTCACCACTAAATTTTCTTCCGTGCGCCAATTCAAAAATCATATTGCATTATTTGCAACATTTTTAGATGAAAGACGTGACAGTCAGATGTAAAACTTGAAAAAGAAAACCGACAAACACTCAGTTCATACAATTTCAATTCCTTATTTTCTACAAACACGCTTGTTTACAGAAAATTTTTCAAGGGCACACTGCTACGTTACTCACTACCTATCACAGAATAGATAGACTATCTATCACGCGATAGAAATCTCGAGCTCATAATCTAATTGTTAAATAGAAAGCGGGGAGAGAACCAATCATATTCGCGGATTTCCAAGAGAGCACAGCTGAGTGGCTACTAACGAACGTTAGATTATCATTTCATCGTTGCGTTCAGTGTGTCGTTGCTGTCAGAATCTATAGTCCAGTTATACACCAATTAACAACACATTTTTATTTTTTCCAGGAAAAATCTCTTCATATTTTAGTTTCGTTCAAGGCTCAGACAGTTCATCCTGCGCAAGTGGGATGGCTTACGAACCTTCACAATTTGATGGAAAAGTACTTTAGGTACAGTGGTGTTACAACAATTATGATTTATTTGTGACTATGTTTGAATTCTCTCGTTAAAAAAACCCTGTACATGTAAGTTATCGTAAAAAAAAAAGCTAGCATCTATACGTGACAAGTGTGTTCTTTTCTCATCCTTGTTCATTCTGGAGATCAAGTGCCACTTTTGCACGTATGTCCAGAAATGCACGTAGTGACGAAATTGGCAGATTTGACGAAATTTCGTCAAACTGAGTGAACGTTTAATACGTGGCCTCGTGATCGGATTCGTCTGCGTGAGATTCCATGACAACGCTCTGGCAACCAGTTTTGACATGATCACTTAAATGCTCCCTAATGGGTTTACGTACATGTACGCATTCTGTGTTTTTCACGGCTCATTTCACTAGAACTAATTAATCAGTTTCAACGACCAAAATTACAGCACCGTCGACTGACAAACATTTTTTTTATCGACTTTAAAGATGACCTCTACTCAAGTTCCCTACACGTCGGTCAGAAACAACAACCTTCGCCTGGAAGATCACACTTTACGAACTACTGCTACTCTCGGGGTCCAGCCATTTACTGTGTCACTGTTTTCTTTATCAGATACGAAATCCGCACTAGTGTCAGAGTTAAAGTCCTTGCTGTTTTATCATCTGTGTTGACGTCGTATGTTCACTGGTACGAGGTAAGCTTAATAGTCGTGAGTACATAGCCATGAGAAACTAACAGTGCCTCATACAGGCTAGTGTGCCAAACACCCGCTGTTATTTATGACCTGGGGAACTTAGGAGAATGACTAAGAGAATAACGCGACTTCTCTGGGACAGAACTGTATTTGAAACAAACCAGTGGCATTTGATCCCTGCCAAATGAAAACACATATCGTAAAAAAAGAAAAAAGAAAAACAAACGAAAAAGAAGAGTGTATGTTGCTACTTTAGAATTTGTGGAAGGCTGGCTTGCTTATTGGTTAGTGTGCAGTCGGTCTTAGTTCACAAACCTCCACATTTTTTTAATCTCTGTTTGATTTTTATTTGTTGTTGTGTGGAAATTACGAAACGTGAAACTAGCTGGACTCTGGATCATTACCAGTCCGAATTCGTACCCTGGCCGGGGTCTCTGTGTTCTGAACCACCCGGCTTTTCAAGTCTTTCAAGTTTTACAATTTGTTTTGTTTTGTTTGTTTGTTTTTAGACCAGGGGGCAGACATCGGGAATTAATTGTAAATTCATCACCCTTTTAGGAAGAGCTGTTAGAGTCTGCAGTGTTGCCATACCTAAATCACATTGGTGAAGATCAAGATGTGACTGTCCGTAATGTAGCTGTACAAATTCTTCTGGACTTGTGCCAAATGGTTGATTCTCAGAAGTGTCAAGATTTCTTGGACATTATCGAGAAGGTATTTCAAGTTCGTCAAGTTCATTTATTCTCTCTTGTGCTATTTGTCTCAGGCTAAGAACTTTGAAAAACCAAACTGGAAAATGGTTTCTCAAACTCATTGATAATTCATCAAGTTTAAACAAAGGAAGTCATGACCGTGGCGGTGTTTGGATATCTGATCTCAATTAGCATAGATTTTTACGATTATAGTTCTCCGTTTTCTCCTTAACTTTAGTTTTGATTGAAAGTTTTTTTTATTTTTTTTAGTTTTGACTCAAGACAGTTTTTGATCACATTGACAAACACCTCGAAGTTCGTCAAAAATACTCCGCTGCGCGTCGTATTTTCAACTCTCTTCTAGGTGTTTGGAAATGTGGTCAAACACGGCCTCTCGTGTTTGATATATTACGTCAAATACTAAACTGAGTGGTAACAACACCTAGCAATACTGTGGAGTGTTTTTGCATGACGTCATGGCAGCCATATTGGTTTCCAAACAATGAAACAGCGGCGTTGTTGGTGTACCAAACCAATCCAGTGGGAGTTGAAATCTTTTTTACGTGAACACTTTCTTGTGCTCCGATAGATGTGTATGATTCCTGACCGCGTGAGTGAAAACGCTCTATAAAAGAGAACATTGATTTTGGTTTCAGGTCATCAGTAGACATGTGGAACTACAAGGGAAACATCCTCCTTTTGAGCAGCGGGAACAGGTAATGGACTTCCAGCAAGTTGCACTGCAAACTAGTAGTGAGAACTGTCGTTCGGTTGTTCTTGCAAAAAAGAGCTCGCTGTTTTCAAATTCTGGTTTCAAACAACAACTTTATTGATTTACAACAACGTAAAGTGAACTGCAGGATAAGTGACCCTCTGTCCGAAGAATTACATATCGACTAAAAAAGAGAGATTATTACACACGGGGTTCTAGTTTTCATCACACTATGACTTAAGTTCATTGCACTTATTTTAAGTTTTCAATACTACTAAAACAAATAATTTGAAACCTATGTTACCTTATCTCGCCTCCTGGCCCATTAGCAAGTTTAACTTGACTTTAAGCATAGGTGAAAACTATTGAAACAAATTAATTAATAAATCAGTCTTTCTAATGTTAAAAATCACAGAGAAATTGCACCATCATCGTTTGAGTGCAATCGTTGGTTTTTGTGAAGTGGTGTTTTTTTTAGTGTGGTACGAGTGCATTTAGCTACCAGTAATTTAATTTATTGAAATATTGCATGTTCTTATCCGATAATGTGCAGTTGTTGCAAGAGGAGAAAGAATTAAAGGATGTCAAGACGGCGATCAGTGGACTTGTGGAGGTCTTCAAGGTGGGAATTCCTGTTTTATTTTTTTTCTGTTATCCTGTTCCTGAACGTTAACTTGAAAGCCCTCGTTAAGGTTATGAAGAGTTTCCAAAGTTTATTGTGAAGCCAAAATTCAGTTTACAGATGTACTCACGGCCTTTCACGGACACTAAAACAAATCGTTTGGTTACTTCACGTCACTTTGGGAATCAGTCAGTTCTCCAAAGCGGCTACGATTTGCATTTCCGAGCGCCAGGCCTGATGTTCAAAATTTAGTCTTTATGTTAGAAATGACCCTTAGGACAAGAATGTAAGTTTGCGAAGATTGGTGACATGGAATAACCTCTATTGAGATGTCATATTGCTGTGAGTATATGTTGAAAAACAGTGTCATTTTCCATCATTGCTATCTTATGATTTCTCAGGTAGAAACCTATTTACACGTGAGATCGTTTTCCACCCACACCGCTATATTCCTATTTCATTTGGGTTTTTTTTTCCTTTCCTCCCCCATGTCAACCTTACGGTTAGTGTTCGGGCTCAGTGCACTTGATGATAGATTTCTTGCATCCCAAGAAAGTTTAATACGGCTGCAAGGTTTTCTCTTTGCACCAAATAGTAATATTACCAGAACTTTTATTCCTCTTTTTAATTAGTATTCGTTCATTTGTTTATAGCTGAAGTTGTTTCGTTTGCCTCATGGTCACGCTGTACGAACGTTTGAGCTGTTGGTGTCGCACATGAAGGCACATTATTCCCAGGGCTACAGTACCTACATTGCCAGTGTCATCAGAAACTTGGTATGCTCTACGTTTATCTTCAAAAGCGTTATGATATGTTGGAAATATTATGCTGCCATAAAATGTTGTGGGGATCGCTGCGCTTGGATTGGTCGGTTCAAGGTCATTATATCTCCGTAGAGTACGCGGTTGGTTCTAGCCTGCGAGTACAGATGGATTTGCAGCTTTTGTTTCACGCTGAAACAAAAACCGGAATGGATTTGCAGCTTTTGTTTCACGTTGAAACAAAAGCTGGAAATCCCGTCTGTGTTCGCAGGCTAGGCTACGTCACATGGGAGCTATATCGAGCTGTAATGTTCGCGGCTTGCGTCGAGTTTGAGCACGCGCAATTTCTTCAACATTTTGTAAAGGTGATATTCAAATTGATTTTCGTGCGTTGTTGAGCTACATTTTGTGTCTTTTTGTGAGAATTGCGGAAAGTTCAAGAAGCACTCGTTGACGCCTCGCCTATATTTGCACTTCTCTCATGTCTTAACCAAAGGTAGAAAAAACGCAAAAAGATGATAATTCCCCTTAGAGGAACATTGATGGTTGATATTAAGGAAGATTGAAACGGATGAAATTTAACAATTCAGTGTCTTTGTCTTGCAGGCGTTCGAGTGCTTTCTGAGTTTGCGGTGTGACTCCACATTACGGCTTGGTTTATGCGACACCAGCGAAGAAGGAGGCAGTGCAAAGTTTAGCACTTACTTTACTTGTTTGCCGAGGTAAGGTCTCCTATATACAGGTGGGAGAAAAAAGGAAGTGATCGTTGTCCGTAGTACCCGAGCAGCTACGAATATTCTTGTCCAATCAGAGTGCAGTACGAGCACTTTGTAAGCTCTCCGAGAATGGTCGTGTGTACTTCGTGCCATCTTGATATGTCATGTTACTTGATAAACTGTGATAAAAGCTGCGGGCTCCGAAAATTGTCAGACTGCCGACTGTATGATCACTCAATTCTGTACCATTGGAGCACCTACAGTATATAGATATGGGTCAATTGACTAGCAGTTGGTAATTTCGATTCTCTGAAGCTAAATGTTGCTTAGTATTTTAAGCTATCCATCTGTAAATTCTTTTTACTTAGTGTTGTTCTATTTCAGTGATTCTGCAGCATCCTCACATCTTGGTGTGATACCTTACTCGGATGTGTTTGAAGCTATTTTGAACTGTTTACAGTATGTAAGTACTTCTTCATCTTTTTCAACTTTCTCCTTACTTCGCTTTATGATGGCCATGGTATTTTGTACTTAGCAGAGTGGAGTAAAACGCAAGTCGTACATCCGTATTTGTAAAGTTGACTAATTAGCGTTTTCTGCCCTTTTTAAATAACTCCAACAGTTGGGATTTTGTTCAGTCGATTGTCGCAAAACGAATTTCATCAATTACGCATGTTTCTTAGCAACCACGCTTGCTATGTACATGTAACTATGAGCTCGATAATATATGTAGAGTGTTTCCATGCTCAACTTGTTCACCTTGTAGGAGTGGGACTGGACAGTACTGGAACCTGTTTTGACCGCGCTACCGGAGGTCCTACAAAATAAGAGCCTGATACTCTCAGCCAATCCAGCCCTGAACACGATGACAGCAGTACTCTGCCACATGGTAAGTAACTTTATTTTATTTTACCAGAGTAGCCCATTCAACAACGAGGCTGATATTTATAGGGGCCCTACGGATACTAGCTAAGAAAAGAAGAAAACGTCTTGCCCTGGCCTCGGCCTTTATTGTCCTATGCAAGCTGAATTCGTTGTGACAGGGTTACAGAGGACATTGCTTTTTCTCAAAAATGTGTTATTTGTTACGCAGGTATCAGAGCCTTCCTGTATCATTGATCTCCGTCGTGTTCCTCACGGTGTTGGTAGAGCAGGATTACAAGCTTTGATATTCCCGGTGTGTATTAACTTTTGGTAGTTAACTCCTTCGTCTAGAGAAGTAGGGTTATGGACTATTTATAGCACGTTCTAGTTATCTTCAAGAGAGGATGAGGAGTATGACAGTTCATCTCCCGTAATCCCTGTCAAGTTATTTTTAGACATGGTACCCAGTTCTTCCGCGGATGTTACCACGCTCGTTGCGTAGATGTTTTCTTGGTGGATGAAAATGCGCACAAAGCCGTTTGGGCTGTCCACCTGAACAAAATCCGCATCACAGGATTGTCTGTTTCTAGACACTGATGAGATTTCTGAAACCAGGAGCGATCTAAAAATAACGTTGGGAAGAAAGTCTATATCATAGGGGAGAAACTCTCTTACCCATCGTCCTCTCATGGTAGGTGATGTTGCCTGAAAAGAATTACGGGCGATATATCCTATCATGCGACGGAGAGCTTGAAAGTGGTTTGGTGTTCGGGGATATCCATAGCTTGTTTGAATGAGTGTGATCTTAATTAATACTGTGCAAGTCGTGTTTGTGGCGTATTAGCCTAGTCCACTATTACGAAAGTTTAGCATGTTGCACATGTAGGTCAAGAGACGCCATTTAATCATAAAAAAAATTATTACCAGTAGGTCAAAAGAACGCTCTACTATGAGTTCGGGTCTCGGAAAAATACTACGCAACTCGCAAAATATCTGCGGGTATTGTTCAACCATCAAATATTGTGTATATACATCACATTTACGAAGTACACCTTGAATACCCTAGTTTTTGAGGCATACTTTTTCGAGATGTGCACTTTTCAAGAAATGTCTTTCAGTTGTCAGGAATAAAAGCGCCATTTTCTGTGTCCTTATACGATCCTGTGTTGGCTAGGAGTTAAAACAAGCACATGCGATGGCCATATTTGAGACTAAATCGAATCATTGCGGTAATCGTTTGTACATCTGTATGCATCGTGATCTGGTGATAGACAGTCAACATGGTGTCTAATCTAACCTCATTCTTGTTATTATAGGTCTTAACGGTTCTCGCTACATATCACTCCAGTCTGGACAGAGGAAGACAGGTGAGATCCGTGTTTCCGTGTTTGTCGACATCATAATCGCTAGAACATACGACATTTGAATAAAGGTCTCATTTATGTTCATTCACGCAATTACCTCTCCAGCACCACCACTTAAAATGAGGCACAAACTCCTTGTGCTTTTTCTCGTCGCCATAACGTTTACTGTTTGTATAATTATAGTTTGAGTTGGTGAGGACTCTAGAGTTGGGTTTAGTAACCAAGTGTGCTGTACTGTGTGTTTCATCACTCACCCTGTGCACTATGGAAATGCAAGCAGTTATGAAAAGGTGAGCCAGTCACGTGGTCATAGTAGTGATGCTCTTTAGATTAGACCACGAAACGATGACACGAACCTGTATAGGCGAATCTTTGTTGACACTTTTTGCCTCATTAACATATGCTTATCGCTATCTGATGACGCTAATCAAAGAAAAACTCTGAATATTGAAAGGGCATAACAGTTTCAGTTATCTCTGAAAATTTGAGCCCAATACACGGAATGGTTTCGGAGAAATTCTCTTCTAAAACCTCGAAATTTTACAAAGAAATGTATGGCTCATTAACTTTTTTGCCACACAGCAATTTCGCAATTTTTGATGGCTGATATTTCCTTCAATATTGCTTGCAAAGAGCTGAAAATTGCACAAACTGCTCAACTTAATCAACTTTTTCAACTTTTGCATTTAGGTCATATATACGGCCACGGCTTCTCTGAGTCAAGTCGTATGCTAATGAGGAAAAATGTAAACAATGACGTCAGCAAAGATTCGCCTATACAACTTTCACGCGCGAGACCATGACAAGATTATGTAAAATCTGTAACACGTGAGACCCTGACAAGATACTGTATACAGCTTTCAGGCGTCAGATGTGACGTGACATTGAAATAAACGGCCGCATTAAGACAGTCACAAAAGCTGTCATGCGTGACAAAATGCTCTATACAAATGTCATGTCTGCGACAGTGTGACAAAGCTGTTGTCTAACACAGTTGCCTGCTCAGTTAGATCATCTGAGACATTTTTTGAAAGCACGTCAGGTTTACTTCTCTCTGTCATATAGGAGTAAGATAGCAAACACGAGAGACAGTATTTCAGCAGGTTTCCAAACACCGAGAACAGAGATATACATATGACGCCGAGTGAATCTCAGTTTTGGTTTTTAATAGTGTTGTAAATTACTTCTTATCCCCGTTGTTTTCTTCATTGCCCTGTTTTGATTTTGTTCACAGTCTTCTTCCAGCTCTTTTGGTCCGCTTGACCCAGATCTCCGCTACGGTTTCCATGGCAGCCCCTATGCTGGAGTTTCTTTCAGGTAAAGCCCCTTGATGTTTACATTTTCGCGACGGAGTTCATCGGCTAGATGAGATAACTACTGTCGCCTTTTAACAGCATGTTTAACCTCATTCCTGTGGGGAATACCACATATACCGTAAAATGGTAATTATAGACCCAAAGACCACACAGGTAATATGACATTTGAAAGGTACTGTTTGTGGAACACCGTAAACCATACTACCAGCCATAGAGGAAGACACAGTTTGAATTGAAAAGCATTCAAAATGAAAAGTAGAAAAACGTCGAAAAATATCTTGCTTCTCCTACTGTTGGGGTATACCCCTAAGCTACAGCTTAATTTGCAGCTCTTTATGTGTAGGTTATTGTCAGGTAACAATTTGACCTCAAATGTGTTTGGGAAAAAGTTGCAAAAATGAAGGGGTGGTTAATCAAGTGTCATATAAGAGTGGGGTATGATTTTCAGCTTTCAAAAGACAGATCTGTCCAGGAAAAGGGGATTTGATGCTTGCATGTGGAGGTCGTGAAAAATTCGACCATTCATTTTGCTTCAAAATTTTTGGTATAATTTGAGAGCCTGTTTTACAAGCTTTAACACGATACAGGGGTTTAGATATCTACGGTTTGAACCGGGCACGCTACATCGCTTGGACGTGAGACACCTCTGAAGGAATACCGTAACCTTAAGGTGTCAGAACCCAGTGAAGACACCTTTCTAAAAGAAAACTTACTTGTTTCAAGAATACTAAAGAACAGACTTACTTGCCTCAAGAATACCATGATACTTACTCCCTTCAATTTAGCCCGGGGGACTCTCATTTTAGAAGGTTGTGGATTCCCGTCATCTCGCTTAGGGGAGTAAATCAACGATTCTTTCCTCACTTAGGGTGCTCAGGACGAAACGCCAGTATCTTTGGCCATCAAAGTACATCTTAGAGTTTACTAGAAAAAATAATAGAATAACGCTGTCATTGCCCTTCTAATTGGTATGTTTTAGTGGTAAATAAAGTTCGAACCACACCCAGATTGGTCTCTTTTAGGGGTTTAATTCAAATTTTCCGACGACCATCCCCGACCTTTTCAAATGGGAGTTCCCTCCCCCCTCCCGGGGCAATGTAGTTTGTGACTGAAGAGTGTTTTGCATTTGACATTGGATGTTTTAGACTCGTAGTGCTATTTTGTTAAGCCTGAAAATTGTTTAGTTTATCGAGGATTTTAGATCTATCAAATACTTAAAGTGGTAGAACCCAACGAAAACAACTTTCTAAGGAACAGACCTACTAACGTTAAGAACCACACAAGTAGGCTGCGAGCAGGCTGTCATCGTTGGTGACACGAGCAAAGCTGTCGGCCAACGAAGCGCGAGTCGGCCAACGAAGCACGAGTCGGCCAACGAAGCGCGAGTCGGCGAACGAAGCGCGAGTCGGCCAACGAAGCGCGAGTCGGCGAACGAAGCACGAGTCGGCCAACGAAGCGCGAGTCGGCGAACGAAACGAGCCGGTCTCATCGTTGGTCGCATAAGCAAAGCCGTCGGCGAACGAAGCGAACCGGTGAGAATGCCAGGCCCCCCACCCGCTTTGATCTCTCGCTACTTTGCTCATCGACTTTGCCCCTGCCGCAACGCATGAGAACCTGCTCGCAGGCTACCACATGCACGAGGTACAGTAAAATTTTTTGGTCGGCTTCAATCCGACGCTTTAATATGCACAGTCTTAAATACGGCTGTAACAATCGATTTTTTATCTTTGCAACAGTCGTCTTTAGCACTGTGTATATAAATGCGTGTTTGCAGCAGCAGCTCTAAACAGATCCAAGAATGAGCGACACTGTCACTAAGAAAAGATACATGTAACTACGATCAGCGTCCGATAAGTTGATTTAAAGTTTCATGCGAACCGCCATTATGGATGCGAAGCTTTATGCTTCGTTCTTTTTTATATCACTCTACGAAACAACTTCGTAGCTGTTAAAATCAAAGAAACTGTTGGAAAAAGAATTTAAAATGCCTCAAAGATAAGGTAGTCAGTTCGTAAAGAATTACACGGATTTGCATTCCATCGAGTGGGACTCGCACTGAAACATTAGAGTGCTGAGACCGCGCAGCACGGACTGGAAATCATCTTTGAGAAACTCATGAATAAGTTTGTGTTCTTTGCAGGCTTGGTTCACTTGCCTCATTTGTATGTTAGTTTCCAGGACAGTCAGTACAAACACGTGTTTGCTATTTGTCTGCCTTACACCGATCCCTTCAGGTACGCCCAGTCCGTTGTTTGCACTCTATTTAGACCGGTGGTAGTCTGTTCTCTCTACGTCAGGCAGGGAGGTATGGGACGATTTTTTTCTGCAAAATGGCGCAAACCTGTAAGCCGCGTACACGTTCTTGGAAAAAAAATCTTAGAAATTTGCAGGGAAATTAAAATCGCTACTGGACGCTTTCTGGCACAGCTACATCCCTCAAATTGGATCAATGCTGTCCCTTGTCTAGTATCTCTACTTTGCTCTTAAGAACTGAATTGTTCATAATTCAATTCTGAAGAAAATTATTTGCCATCAGATTCCCATACAAACACTATGATTTAAGACGCTGTTGCCTACCCTTCAAGATGGCTTCCAAAACCGCGCTAAGGTCTATGAGGAAGTTAGAATAGCTAACGGTGGCGGGCTGGAAAGGATTGCAATGTGGAAGAACTTGAAAGAGGGATGCTTAAGTTTTCATTTCTGGCAAAAACTTATGTTGCAGTCAAAATGAAAAAAAAAAACGTGTGAATTTGCTTCTCTTTTACTTGTAATTCATAGTTTCTATTCTATAAATTAAGTCAACTTTAACTGAATTTATTATGTTTAGTAAAAAGCGAGTTAACCTTGGTTGATTTGGTTTTCGTGCAAATGTTTCTTTCCTCACTACAGGTATTCTCAGTACACAGTGACACTTGCCTATCACGTGATTGCCGCGTGGTTCGTGCGATCACGTGTGGCTTACCGCAAAGCATTTGTTGGATTTGTGAGCAAGGTAAGAGAGAGCCTGGACATCAGAGGTCACGCAGCTGTCGCTTGGGATATCTCAAACTCCTTAATGATTCTTAAAAATTCATCAAGTTTAAACAAAGGAAATCATGACCGTGACGGTGTTTGGATATCTGATCTTAATTAGCACAGATTTTTACGATGTTATTTCTCCGTTTTCTCCTTAGTTTCAGTTTCGATTGAGAAGATATATCAAACACCCCAAAGTTCGTCAAAAATACTCCACTGCGCGTCGTATTTTCAACTCTCTTCTCGTCTTTGGAAATGTGGCCAAACACGGTCTCTCTTGTTTGATATATTACATCAAATGAAATTGCAGCGGGATTCCTTGAAATAAAAAGGTCATTAGTTCATTTGAGTCCGAACTTGGCCTTTCGCCCAAAGCCAATGTTTTTTAGCCAAATGATCAAGAATCGCGGACTGTAACGCAGAACATGTCCAGTCAGCCCTCCGAGTTCTTTCAAACAGCTGGACATATCGTGTTGAGCAACGTTCCACATTTTCTTTGCTTTAAATTCAATTCAAACGGTGCTTCTAAGGTTAACTTTGTAATCTAGACCATTGGCTAACCTGTGATCAGACGATCTGTTTTCCTCTTCTCCGCCACCGCGTAAAAGAAAGTGTGATCGAAGGTCAACCAGTGCTTATCAAGACGTTTTTGTTTCTTGCCATTTCAACAGTGTGGTTAATCTGCAAGAATGTTTCTTTCGTCATAGGGTCTTAAATCAAGTGCTATTATCCCGGAGCGTTATGACACCAGACCAGACAGCCCTCATTTAGCAGCATCCAGATCCCGAAGTGGAAGCTCTACCAATCAACCCTCGCCCCAAGTCCATCATCGGTCCAATTCGCCGGTTGTTCACAAGGAGACTGACGCGGCGTGCGAGCTGCATTCTGAGATGAGTGAAGTGTGTATGGATATGATGGCTAGATACACTTTTGCTCCTTGTATGTCACAACCAAACAGGTCAGGATTCAGAAACTCTTGTACTGGTTTTGTAGTTAAAGTCCGCTTTGTGTCGCGATCGTATTAGCGCGACAGAAGGCACAACAATATCAGTGTTTCACTCAGTGAAAATTAACCAAAGAGCGCGCGAAAATTTCTGCAGTTATTGTCAAAATGATTGTAAGCGTTGTTTGTTGATTAGGACTAAAGCTGTGGAGTTCATGCTGGCTAATGGTCATTCACGCACATGGATGATTTCTAACACGATCGTGACGATAACAACCTCCGGTACGTACATTGGGCTGGACGGTGTGTGTGACAACTGCCTTGCGCTGAGACAAAGGACTGCGAATCATACACACAAAGAGAAGACTAAAGCGGATACAAGTGCAAAACAGAAAAACACTGGTGCAGATGGTCCGACAGAGGATTCTGCTTCCCAGACCTCTAGCGACCAAGCGCAAGGTGCGGTGCGAAGTCGTGTGACTGGTACTCAGGCTCCAGCGGGTACTCAGAGAAAAAGCAGCATCGAGGGGGCGGCCAAGACAGAGGAAAATTGTAGCAGCGTTGTTTCTGACCGTCGGCACAGCGAACCGTTTGTTCCTATCAATCTACAGAACTGTCAATGTGTGTGTCAAGGCTGGGCCGAGATCTTTATCCGTCGACCCAGCGGAAACATATCTTGGATCATGCGCATTCAGAATCGGGCTACGTTATCGTATTTGGATAGTGACGTCAGTACTGCTATTGTGGATGATCCTCAAATTGGTGAATGTAAGTTTGGTTGTTTTTCTTGTTTTTTAAAAACCACCTCGGTTCCCTTTATCTTTAAAAGATCGAAACTTGGTGACAGTATTCTGTTATTTTTGGCCCTTACCACTGAAATTTTCCCCATATCATTTAGCACCTTATTCAGACGAAAACGTTTAGGATTAACACAATTAAGGTCAATTAATGTAGGATTAAAACTTGTGTGGTATTCGAAAAAAAATGTGTATTGTTTATGAAGGTATTTTTCATCTTGCCAGTAGAGTCTTCCTTACATGAACGCGTTTTTGTTGTTATACTTGTAAGTGGGTGTTTTTGTTCAAATTTGACTTTGTTCAGTTTACGTTTCTTTTACTAACATCGAGCCCAAGTTGTCGCTCAGACAAGAGAATGCAGTACATGTAGTGTTTGTAGACTGACGTGAACAGTATTTTCATATTGGCCAACTTGAATAATGTGCGCGTGTTGAGCATTAGGCTATTTCTGAGTTATCTTGTGCTTCTGTTTCAAAACGTGTTATTGTGCAAAACCTTTCAAATGAAAATGAGTTTGATTTACATGAAAATGAACCTGTAGGAGAAACACATTTTCATATGAATGGTTTCGCACGAAGACTTGTTTTGACACTGAGCCAAAAGGCATCCCGGAAGTGGCCTATTCGAAACTCTGGGACCAACTGTCTTTGGACTTAACAACTATAACTTGGTTGTGACTGACTAAAGATTTGGAATGTCTTTTTGGATTGTGTTTGTATAAAGGGGAAAACTGCGCTTGATTCCAGCCTTAGCAATTGCAGGCCTTGTCTAGTTGGCGTTGACAATGACGAAGGTCAAGTTAAATAAAACGTTGCTTTCATTTACCTGGTCAGTGTTTCTGCTGATGTTTCTCAAGCTTTTCCTCTTCTCTTCAGTTTTGTCTCCACACAGTGAAAAACACGGAGATGTGGTGAGCACCAGCACAGATAGCGGCTCAGTTATTATAGACATGGTCGGTCGAATCAAAACTTCAGAGAGAATTGGTGGACGTGATACAGGTTTGTCAGTTCATTGTGTCCCGGGACTAACTGGGTGTCCTGTGTTGTTGCTGTTGTTGTCGTTAAGCCAAGACCGGTACCGGCAAGTACTCTTTACTCGGAAACGGGAATTGTGTTCTTAAAAGTGGTGTGATTAACGTGCAATTGCTTCGGTTTTGCATTCCTAGACTTGGCGATTGGCACAAAAAACTTGGGCCACCTTCTCAACCAATCAGAAATAATACTAAAATTAATTGTGACTCGCCCGCACATGTATTCCCGCTCTTCACGCTGGCTATATACCTCTTATTAACCGAGTTCAAGGTCTTCACTGCAAGTTATGGACCGAGGTTTTTCCTCTTCAATTTACGGCTCAAGCTTATCCCGCCCTACGGCTCCTTGCTCACGAGACATCTTAAGGAATGCAATTGTTCTCGCTATTCCTTGGTAGGATTGTAAGACTCTGAAACTATCCGAACGTCCTCCTCAAGGATCTACCGAAACCGGCACTCGTTCCTCAAGCTACTATTGGCAGCCCTTCGTTGTAAGGTCGTCAAATTGTTTAACCTTCCTGTTTTCTTTCAACGCTAGCACATGAAGAATCGCTTCACACTCGTGACTGGCAGCTGGACAGTACTGATAGCACTGATGAAGGCAAAACCCGCGGACCGCCTCAACTAGACCCAGTCCTAATCTACACGCCAACCGGAAGCATGGACACTCCATCAAGCACACCAGCGGGGTCCATGGATTCAGAGGTCTATGAAGGAAGGGACAGGCTCCTTAGCAGGAGCCCTAGGAAGGGACCTAATGTTTTCACGGTGAGTCGAAATTTAAAGCAAAATGTTTATTAAATATAAACAGATATTCTGTGAAATGCATTGTTCCGGTGGTTCTTTTTATCACTTTAGATGAGAGAGTCAGAATGCTCCGACGTAAGTGGAAGCTTGGACATCACTCCAACTGAAGGTAAATTGATTCAGTTTTACCAATTGAAAGCTCTTGTTAATTCAGCGCTATTGGATTTGGGTTATTTGTTTGTTTGTTTCCATTCATCTGCCAAGGATTACAAAGTTAATTGTGACTTCTGTTTTGCTTGATTGCAGATGTCTCTCCGAGCAAAACCAGAAAACAGATGCACTTTGAAAAGGTAATAAAAATACGCTGGCGTTTAATTTCGATGATCAGTTTGTTGACATCCAGAGGCAAACAAAAGAAGTAGCAGTTACAACGATAAATATGCGTAACTCCATTCAGACGCTCTTCTGCATCCAATTTTCGTAGAGTCATTACTTGCTACTGTGAAAACTTCATGGCATTTTTCCCTGACGATTGCTGCATAAACTACATGTCCCTTATTATACTATGTTGGGAAAAGCCCAAAATCTTATCTTTTTTCCCACCAGCACTGTCTCTAAATCTACTTTGTAGTGTTAAGAGAAAGTAACTGAGGTGTCGTTTTGTAGAGTACCTCAAGTAATTTTAAGTACGCTCAATTA
The DNA here is from genome assembly GCF_042242905.1 of Orbicella faveolata. Lineage (NCBI taxonomy): Eukaryota > Metazoa > Cnidaria > Anthozoa > Scleractinia > Merulinidae > Orbicella > Orbicella faveolata. The sequence goes on along the minus strand of NW_028301547.1, from coordinate 21,600,894 downwards.
GTGAATTGTGAGCTTTGTATTGTAATGTAAGTCATGTTTTGTTTAGCAATGTAATATAAGTAACGCTCTAAGTGACTGTTAGTAAGTGTCCATTAGTATATGTAAGAATATGTACTAGAGATTACTAGTGATTAATCCAATAACTACAGTAGTATAATAAGTAGAGAGATGTTGAGTAATGTAAGTAGAGTAATGTAATGTAAGTTTAGTCCTGTACGAATGTTTTTTTTGATAATAATAGAAAGTTGAATTCAACACTATTTCCAGGAATCGTGGCAGCGTTTTTCCTTGCAATGAGTGTATTGTTATATGCAATTTGCCACACAATTTTCTCTAGAGTTGTTATGTCAGTTACACGATTCTTGTCGTGTAACCAGGCCTTTTAAGTACTTGGTTTCCCACTAAATGTCCTGTTAAGTCCTTAAATTTTCCTTGCGAGACAGCTTAAAATTCGCGACTGGTCACCTATAACTTGACGGTTTTCATTTTAGCCGGAATTGGGTGTGTCCCCCGCTGACCAAATCCCAGTCTCCTGTCTGCCAGGACTGAACAAACTGGAGCAAAAGCGAAGGGACGAGACCAGATATCTGTCTTCATCTGAGATGTACCGGGTAAGATAGCTCAACTGTAAATCTGAATGTGGGTAATTTTATTATGATGTGAGTAATTTTAAATGTGACAACTTTAGGCCACCGTATAAATTCTGTTGATCTTGGTGATGTTGTGCCTTTCTTTGCAGCTTGCAAGTGATGAAGAGAGTGTACAGTCATTTAGTGTTGAAGATAGTGCAGACCACACCGGTAAGGAGCGTTTAACAGATAGCGCAGACTGCCGCAAACCCTAGAGCAAGGCAATCACGGAGATAAGTAACTGTCCAGGGAATGAAAAAAAAAGGGTTCACCCTCCAACACCCCACTTTAACTTTCTTAGAGTTGACCCGCGCTAGTCATGCTGCTGTCCTTCCATGTTATGAACTTTTTACCTGAAGTGCGTCAGGTCATTGTAGGTCTGCTGGATCTACCTATATAAAGCACGTAACTTTTGTAAAATCTAGATCATCACCACGACAAGTCCACATTAAATTGGTGGAATGGAGAAAACCATTTTCCGAGCCTCTGGAATACATATCCTAATTTTCTGGGGTTGGGGTATACCCACAAATCACTTAGGTGGTATGTACCTTTCGTGCTCTCTCTCTTTTCCTCCACCCCCGTTTCCCCTTGATTTCAGTCAAAATTGAAATTATTTTGCTCTTAATTTTAGGGGAACAGAAGATGGAGACCGCAGAGACAGACCCCCCTCGACATCGCACGGTCAGCCCAGCTAAAAAAGCAGAAAGACCGAAATCACTTCCATACCACTCCCTGACCGTAGAGCCTCAAGCGATCAGGGAGAGCCCTGAATTTGCTCTAGATAGAGTTTTTCCTGGGCAGGACAAAAGCGCTTTTACCACAAGTCTCGACTCTGGCGCAAACAGAGGTCACCAGATTCCTTCGCGTTCACCTAAACTACGAGGACGTTCACAAGACCCGGACACTAGTGTCCAGACTCCTAAGAAAGTGAAGTTAAAGAAGGCTTCCAGTATCAGCTCACCAATCAGGAACAGAAGAGACTTGGATCATTCTGAGCACTCGCCATTTTCTTCTCCTCGCCAAAGAAGAAGCGTGAAAAGCAAGGAAGCTGAAGATAGGCTTGGTTATACTAGTAGCGTCCACGAACCGATGAAAAGCACGTCATCTCCAGAATTGTCTTCACCGCCCGCCTTTCCTAAAGGTAGCTGCAGTAACAGGAATGTTTTCCTTGAGACTCACGCCTGCAGAAATCAAGGGCGAATAAAATACGGTTCATTAGCTTTGATAATTTCATTCCGTTAATTTTTACTTGTCTCTCTAGTGGCAGCACATGGTAAAAGCGATTCTACCAAGAGACTGGCGTCTCGCTCCAGAATGATGCCCCTCGGCGGAGGCCCTCAGTCCACAAACAAGTCATCTAGATCAGCACCAACGATGGGAGAGCTCCCGGATGCTGGACCAAAGGAGCCCCCTATACTGGTGACCCCGTCAGAATCGTTCAGGTATCCCTTGGACCCTTGCTTTGTCTTTCTTCAGTTGTATCACGCGTCCTTCTTGGGTCCAGCCCACGAAAAACCTCAGCCTCTTCCTGATGGCGAGGTGAGTTAATAGTGTGCTCTACAAACTTAACGTATGGCTTAATTAATCAATCAATCAATTATGGCAGATGTTTAACGACTCTCTTAAGGTTAATCCTCGAAAGTGGTTTCATCTTTATCTCCCTTAAGTTTTAGTAGGATGTCAAGTAGACAAGAGAAGAATGAAAATCATAAAATAGGGTGTTCTGTCTTGATATAGCACCAAATTCTCATAACTAATAGCATAAATGTATGGCAACCTGCAAGGTGAATTAGTATTTTGATATTGGGCCTGGAAGGGTTGACAATTATCATGGAAACAATGGTTGGAAATTGTCCTTTTAGTGACGTTTTTGTTTTTCGATGTGACGGAGTGAAACAATTCTCCTTTTCCGTTTCAAATTTCTAAAATGAAAAGAAAAGGAAATGTCGACCTTGGATATGTAGAGAGTAGGAATGGAAAAGTGGGTGGAGAAGAGTTGGACATTTTGCGTTCGTGGAACGCAGCCGAAGTGATCGTATGATGTTCTTGGGCATAGCACTTAACTCTTGTAGTTCCTCTCTCCATCCAGGTGTATAAATTGCTAGTGTTGATCTCTAAGAGAAAACGGAAAAACCTATAGGGGATGGAGTGATTGTCGAATGGGCCAGCATCCCGTCTGGGGAGAGAGTGGGAGTACTACTGGCCCCTTCGTGCAACAGGGCTGGCAGTGTCGATCACTTGATACTCAAGCGTACACTACCATTATGAAAAGTGATTTCATTCTCCCTTGCCTAATATATAGGACATCATAGCCCCGGCCTTGAGAAAGACTCAATAAACCAGCCCTTCTGCCGTAGTGCCAGCCTTGAATTCAGTCTTGATTAGACGAAAAGAATCCAGTAGTATTTGTTGTGTTTCTTGGCCTAGGTTATTGAGCGAGCTATCAAATGCTTGGACCGCATTCCTCCGTATGATACGCACAAGATCGGAGTCATCTATGTGGGGCCTGGGCAACACGACAACGAGGCAGCGATCTTACGTAATGTTTACGGGTCTTCCCGCTACATGAAGTTTCTCTCGGGTCTCGGGACGCTAGTTCGGCTGAGGGACTGTCCGCCAGCCGAGATCTACACCGGGGGACTGGACAGGAATGGAGCGGACGGTGAATTTGCATACAGTTGGCAGGATGATATTTGTCAAGGTAAAAATAGTGTAGTGTATTTTCACAGGAAAGAGAATAAAACTTGTGAAATTGCAAGCTGGATAAAATAGTTTACTGAAAAAAAAAAAATTAATGACTGAAATTTCAGAAATTTTAGCGATAAAGTACACAGCCTGTCTTTAGAAATGGCCGATTTCAGGTTTTCTTTCTTTTTCTTTGTGGTGATAAAACGTGCGTATTATGAGCATGCAAGAAGCTAATTAGCTATGAAGTTATGATGTCTTTGTTGCTTTTGCCCTGTAGGAAAAGATCTTTTTTCTTTTTTGATAATATTTTTTTCTTTTTTCAGTTATTTTCCATGTGGCTACCTTGATGCCGACTAGAGACTCGGACCCAGGCTGCAACTCGAAAAAGATGCACATTGGTAACGACTTTGTGACTATCGTGTATAACGACTCTCAACAGGCGGTCAAGTTTGGCAGAATCAAGGTAAGATTTAACCTTCTGCGCAGACGCACTTTGAGCTCGTCACGCAATCTTTCCTCCCCTACGTTTGGAACAAGTGCGTGAGGGCCATAAGAATAAGGAGGCTAGGAAAATGGTGTTTTGTTTCCAAGTTATGCGGGCTTATCAAATTAACTGTCAATCCAGGGTTATTTCAGCTTTCCGTAAATCATAGTTTTGACAAGGTCTCGAGAGATCTCTATGTCGCGAGAAAAAAGCGAAATAATTCTTGCCCGTAGGATCCGAGGAAAGAGAAACGTTTGGACACTGTTCTCGATGGATGTCGTCCGGTTTTTGTATTTTCAAGGAAGTAAACACATTACAAAATAAAGGATATTGTATTTTCCACATTACTGCGAGCTCTGACGGATTTCTCCCCAACTCTAGGGCCAGTTTAATTTTGCTGAAGTTTTGATTAAACCGCTTGATAACGCATCCAACATGGTAACCGTGAGGTTCAAAGATGAGCTGAAGGATTTGCTCACTGACACAGGCACGCGAGTCATCTCGGACAATAACCTTCCTCGCCTAGTCAGGCAGCTTGTCGTACATATCAATGTGAGTAAAGACTCCTTATATTATTTTAGCGTGAATTATTGGCATTTGTTACAGATGAAGACAAGTTTTGAAGAAGGGGCCAAAGTTTCTCTACGCTTTCTTTGCTCATGATATGGTATATGTATGGTATTTATTTTCTGCCTGCTGATATTTCTTGTGCGTTACTGCGGGGCACACTTCGGAGTTGTCAATTACGGGAGTAGGGAGCCGGGAAGGGGTAAGGAGCACCGGGTAGGAGTAAGGAGCACCTGGTAGGGAGTACCGGGTAGGGAATGGCAGCAACAAAAGCGACAACAACAAGAAGGTAGTAAGAAAGTGAAGTCTACGTCAGGTCAGTGGCCCATTCAACCGGAGCTTGTCCTGGTTTCTGTAGCATGAAGCGACTAGGAGTATTTCTACTCCTCCCTGGGTGGGATGCTAGTCCATCGCAGCGTTATACCCCATCGTTAAATCCATCAGTACCAATTTATACACCTGGCTGGAGGGAGGCACTGTGAGAGTAAAGTTTCTTGCTCAAGAACACAACACAATGACCCTTGTCAGGGCTCAAACCCAAACCGCTTGATCTGGAGTCCACGGCGCTATCCAAAACCACCACAACAACACGAAGAGCTCAATGTAATATTACTAATGATTAGCGCAAACAAGACAAAAAGTGTTTGGGAAAAGAAACACAACACTACAAAGGAAAACATTTAAAACGGCCAAATGCACAGTTTTCAAACACAAGATGTTTGTTTTTGTGAGATCTCAAAGGTTTGTGCTTTTAACACCCTCTTACAGTGGCTGTTGTTCTCATATTTCAGATGGCATCTGTTATTCATCAAAGTCAGAAGCGGCCCACAGACGCCTACGGCTGTAACTGGCTCGAACGATTACGTCAGATTAAGCGCGTGCGCACTAAGGCAGCAGCGGAGAACTTCTCATTACCCAGCAGTCCTATCGGGAAGATATCTCCCCTATCACATGGACTACGCATGTCATCTGTACCGGTCAGCGGTCTCACAGACTTCACCGAGTACATTACGAAGTAGTGACTGTGGAATCATCCAAAAAAGAATCTGTTGGCCGAGAAAGAAGAGAAATACCTCGACAATTCACTTCAACTGTTGTCGCCTGTTTACTTGCCTAGTTCTGAAAAAGAATATAAAACTTCCAGGGCGTTAAGGCTATTATTAAATAATACGTGCACAGCCTGTGGACTTTTACAAAGAAGCTGCTTTGCAAAAAATGATAGAACCTTATTGAAGGGAGAAGCTTTGGTCTAGATGTAACATTTAGTTATTTAAAGTATACATAGGTATTTGTTCATTCCATACCAGATTGGTTTATAAAGCACATCAAGGTTTTTGTAGAAACAAGGATGGAAAAGAATAGAGAAAACGTATTAATATCAAAATGATATAATATATAAAAGCGTAATCAGTGATGTCAGAAAACTTTGATATTATTGTGCGAATTTCAGCGTTACTAGTTTAATTGTGTAAATTTAGAAAATTTAATTAAGAAATTATTGAATTAAAAAGATCAAATTTATTTCACTAATGGTCACCTAACTTAGTAGGTCAAGTACTTTGAGGGAGCAAGTGTTTTTTTTTTAATTATCATTTCTTACCGTTGAATAAAGTACAAAATAGCAAGGACAGAACCAACCCTGGATTCGAGCCCGGGCCACATTGCTGGCAGTTGAGCGCCCTCACCACAATGTGCCACTCCCCAATCGTCATATAGATAACGAATTCACCTCGTTTGAACAAAAAATCCACCTAACAAAGGTGATTTATTGGTTTTACGACATTAAAACTGTTTCATTGGGGTTAAAAAAGTGTGAAACGTCTTAATTTACTGAAAAGTTTTTCTACCTTTCTTTCTTCTCAAGCCCAGAATTGGTATTCCGCGTTGATCGCTTATCAAATTAATTTTATTAACCTGATTTCGGTTACTAATGACAGCTCAAAAGAAAAACACCTTTAGTCGTTACTCTCTTTCTTCTTTATGAGAATATGTTTTATGAGAATATAGAGGCTGAAACTTGCGAAGCTTAAAGAATATTTTAAGAATAAACCCGAAGCTGAGATTTTGAAAAGAATTTAATTTTGTGTGTTGAAAATTTGTAAAATAATACAGTACAATTATATGTTTTTAACTAAACGGTATAAAATTCTTCCTCTCTCTAAACAGCAGAACTAGCCATAACTCAGCATCAGCCGTACGTTTGATGCTAATGAGATTTCTGCAAGACGTTGTGTGGCGTATCACTCCAAAATTACTTTAACATCATAAGACACCAAATACATTCGAAAACAGCAATGACACACGCTATAATCTAAGAATATTCACAAGAATATTTTTAGCCTAAAATCGGCAGAAAAGATAAGAATATCCAGACTGCACTGGAAAGCAATATATCCTTATAAATTCTCGCGACCCTTACCCAGAAAGCGCTAATAATTTCGACCGTTTCCCTCAAATTGGTATTGGACAGTAACACAGCACGCCGGCGCCTAAGACTGGTAGATAGGTAGACACGGAAGGCTTGACGTAATATATCAAACACGAAAGACCGTGTTTGACCACATTTCCAAACACTAAGAAGAGACTTGAAAATACGACGCGCGGCGGAGTATTTTGACGAACTTCGAGGTGTTTAGAAATGTGGTCAAACATGGTTCTAAGTGTTTGATATATCTTATCAATCAAAACTACAGCTCGGGAGAAACGAAGAAAAAAAAATATCTATGCTAATTAAGATCAAATATCCAATCACTGTCACGGTCATGATTTCCTTTGTTTAAACTTGATGAACTATTAATGAGTTTGAGAAATGTACGTAAAGCTTATAAGAACTGTAGAAATTCGCTAAAATTGGGATTTACGGTCCGTGCACGGTTCGTCCACTCATTATTTTAAATTTTATAATCTATATTCAACAACAGTAAAAGCCAATGTAGTGTCTAATTTCACATTCTACCAATACAGAACCTTGTTTTACCTGAAACACATATCGTTTTGTTATATTTTAAATCAAAACCACTTTGCTTGATTAATGTTAATAAGAAAAACGTCACAATCTACAAAAATTGCCAAAATTTAATAAATAATCATTACTTTACTTCTGCACTATGACAATAAGCGAAAAAACAAAATCAACTTCTGTTTTATCGTTTTTCTTTTTATGTACAAATTTAAACAGAAAAACCAAAACGACAATCGACTTCTGTTTTATCGTTTTTTGTTTTTTGCCCAAACTAAAACAAATCAACAAAAAAACAAAAATCAACTTCCGTTTTATCGTTTTCTGTTGTTTGCCCAAACTAAAACAAATAAACGAAAAACATATATCAACTTCCGTTTTATCGTTTTCTGTTTTTTGCCCAAACTAAAACAAATAAACGAAAAACAAAAATCAACTTCCGTTTTATCGTTTTTTGTTTTTTGCCCAAACTAAAACAAATAAACGAAAAACAAATATCAACTTCCGTTTTATCGTTTTCTGTTTTTTGCCCAAACTGAAACAAATAAACGAAAAACAAAAATCAACTTCCGTTTTATCGTTTTCTGTTTTTTGCCCAAACTAAAACAAATAAACGAAAAACAAATACAAACTTCCGTTTTATGGTTTTTTGTTTTTTGCCTAAACTAAAACAAATAAACGAAAAACAAAAATCAACGTCCGTTTAATCGTTTTTTGTTTTTTGCCCAAACTAAAACAAATAAACGAAAAACAAATATCAACTTCCGTTTTATCGTTTTCTGTTTTTTGCCCAAACTGAAACAAATAAACGAAAAACAAAAATCAACTTCCGTTTTATCGTTTTCTGTTTTTTGCCCAAACTAAAACAAATAAACGAAAAACAAATACAAACTTCCGTTTTATGGTTTTTTGTTTTTTGCCTAAACTAAAACAAATAAACGAAAAACAAAAATCAACGTCCGTTTAATCGTTTTTTGTTTTTTGCCCAAACTAAAACAAATAAACGAAAAACAAATATCAACTTCCGTTTTATCGTTTTCTGTTTTTTGCCCAAACTGAAACAAATAAACGAAAAACAAAAATCAACTTCCGTTTTATCGTTTTCTGTTTTTTGCCCAAACTAAAACAAATAAACGAAAAACAAATACAAACTTCCGTTTTATGGTTTTTTGTTTTTTGCCTAAACTAAAACAAATAAACGAAAAACAAAAATCAACGTCCGTTTAATCGTTTTTTGTTTTTTGCCCAAACTTAAACAAATAAACAAATAAACGAAAAACAAAAATCAACTTCCATTTTATCGTTTTTTGTTTTTTGCCCAAACTAAAACAAATAAACGAAAAACATATATCAACTTCCGTTTTATCGTTTTCTGTTTTTTGCCCAAACTAAAACAAATAAACGAAAAACAAATACAAACTTCCGTTTTATCGTTTTTTGTTTTTTGCCCAAACTTAAACAAATAAACGAAAAACAAAAATCAACTTCCGTTTTATCGTTTTCTGTTTTTTGCCCAAACTAAAACAAATAAACGAAAAACAAATACAAACTTCCGTTTTATCGTTTTTTGTTTTTTGCCCAAACTTAAACAAATAAACGAAAAACAAAAATCAACTTCCGTTTTATCGTTTTCTGTTTTTTGCCCAAACTGAAACAAATAAACGAAAAACAAAAATCAACTTCTGTTTTATCGTTTTTCGTTTTTTGCCCAAACTGAAACAAATAAACGAAAAACAAAAATCAACTTCTGTTTTATCGTTTTTTGTTTTTTGCCCAAACTTAAACAAATAAACGAAAAACAAAAATCAACTTCCGTTTAATCGTTTTCTGTTGTTTGCCCAAACTGAAACAAATAAACGAAAAACAAAAATCAACTTCCGTTTTATCGTTTTCTGTTTTTTGCCCAAACTGAAACAAATAAACGAAAAACAAATATCAACTTCCACGTTATCGTTTTCTGTTTTTTGCCCAAACTAAAACAAATAAACGAAAAACAAATATCAACTTCCGTTTTATCGTTTTTTGTTTTTTGCCCAAACTAAAACAAATAAACGAAAAACAAAAATCAACTTCCGTTTTATCGTTTTTTGTTTTTTGCCCAAACTAAAACAAATAAACGAAAAACATATATCAACTTCCGTTTTATCGTTTTCTGTTTTTTGCCCAAACTGAAACAAATAAACGAAAAACATATATCAACTTCCGTGTTATCGTTTTCTGTTTTTTGCCCCAACTAAAACAAATAAACAAAAAAACAAATATCAACTTCCGTTTTATCGTTTTTTGTTTTTGCCCAAACTGAAACAAATCAACGAAAAACAAAAATCAACTTCCGTTTTATCGTTTTTCGTTTTTTGCCCAAACTGAAACAAATAAACGAAAAACAAAAATCAACTTCCGTTTTATCGTTTTTCGTTTTTTGCCCAAACTGAAACAAATAAACGAAAAACAAAAATCAACTTCCGTTTTATCGTTTTTTGTTTTTTGCCCAAACTAAAACAAATAAACGAAAAACATATATCAACTTCCGTTTTATCGTTTTCTGTTTTTTGCCCAAACTGAAACAAATAAACGAAAAACAAAACCAACTTCCGTTTTATCGTTTTCTGTTTTTTGCCCAAACTAAAACAAATAAACGAAAAACAAAAATCAACTTCGGTTTAATCGTTTTTTGTTTTTTGCCTAAACTAAAGCAAATAAACGAAAAACAAAAATCAGCTTCCGTTTTATCGTTTTCTGTTTTTTGCCGAAACTAAAACAAATAAACGAAAAACAAAAATCAACTTCCGTTTTATCGTTTTGTGTTTTTTTCCCAAAATTAAAACAAATAAACGAAAAACAAAAATCAACTTTCGTTTTATCGTTTTTTGTTTTTTGCCCAAACTGAAACAAATAAACGAAAAACAAAAATCAACTTCCGTTTTATCGTTTTCTGTTTTTTGCCCAAACTAAAACAAATAAACGAAAAACAAATACAAACTTCCGTTTTATCGTTTTTTGTTTTTTGCCCAAACTTAAACAAATAAACGAAAAACAAAAATCAACTTCCGTTTTATCGTTTTCTGTTGTTTGCCCAAACTGAAACAAATAAACGAAAAACAAAAATCAACTTCCGTTTTATCGTTTTCTGTTTTTTGCCCAAACTAAAACAAATAAACGAAAAACAAATACAAACTTCCGTTTTATCGTTTTTTGTTTTTTGCCCAAACTTAAACAAATAAACGAAAAACAAAAATCAACTTCCGTTTTATCGTTTTTTGTTTTTTGCCCAAACTGAAACAAATAAACGAAAAACAAAAATCAACTTCCGTTTTATCGTTTTTTGTTTTTTGCCCAAACTGAAACAAATAAACGAAAAACAAAAATCAACTTCTGTTTTATCGTTTTTTGTTTTTTGCCCAAACTAAAACAAATAAACGAAAAACAAATACAAACTTCCGTTTTATCGTTTTTTGTTTTTTGCCCAAACTTAAACAAATAAACGAAAAACAAAAATCAACTTCCGTTTTATCGTTTTCTGTTGTTTGCCCAAACTGAAACAAATAAACGAAAAACAAAAATCAACTTCCGTTTTATCGTTTTCTGTTTTTTGCCCAAACTGAAACAAATAAACGAAAAACAAATATCAACTTCCATGTTATCGTTTTCTGTTTTTTGTCCAAACTAAAACAAATAAACGAAAAACAAATATCAACTTCCGTTTTATCGTTTTTTGTTTTTTGCCCAAACTAAAACAAATAAACGAAAAACAAAAATCAACTTCCGTTTTATCGTTTTTTGTTTTTTGCCCAAACTAAAACAAATAAACGAAAAACATATATCAACTTCCGTTTTATCGTTTTCTGTTTTTTGCCCAAACTGAAACAAATAAACGAAAAACATATATCAACTTCCGTGTTATCGTTTTCTGTTTTTTGCCCAAACTAAAACAAATAAACGAAAAACAAATATCAACTTCCGTTTTATCGTTTTTTGTTTTTGCCCAAACTGAAAGAAATAAACGAAAAACAAAAATCAACTTCCGTTTTATCGTTTTGTGTTTTTTGCCCAAACTGAAACAAATAAACGAAAAACAAAAATCAACTTCCGTTTTATCGTTTTTTGTTTTTTGCCCAAACTGAAACAAATAAACGAAAAACAAAAATCAACTTCCGTTTTATCGTTTTCTGTTTTTTGCCCAAACTGAAACAAATAAACGAAAAACATATATGAACTTCCGTTTTATCGTTTTTTGTTTTTTGCCCAAACTAAAACAAATAAACGAAAAACAAAACCAACTTCCGTTTTATCGTTTTCTGTTTTTTGCCCAAACTGAAACAAATAAACGAAAAACAAAACCAACTTCCGTTTTATCGTTTTCTGTTTTTTGCCCAAACTAAAACAAATAAACGAAAAACAAAAATCAACTTCGGTTTAATCGTTTTTTGTTTTTTGCCGAAACTAAAGCAAATAAACGAAAAACAAAAATCAACTTCCGTTTTATCGTTTTTTGTTTTCGCCCAAACTGAAACAAATAAACGAAAAACAAAAATCAACTTCCGTTTTATCGTTTTTCGTTTTCTGCCGAAACTGAAGCAAATAAACGAAAAACAAAAATCAACTTCCGTTTTATCGTTTTTCGTTTTTTGCCCAAACTTAAACAAATAAACGAAAAACAAAAATCAACTTCCGTTTTATCGTTTTTTGTTTTTTGCCCAAACTAAAACAAATAAACGAAAAACAAATATCAACTTCCGTTTTATCGTTTTCTGTTTTTTGCCCAAACTGAAACAAATAAACGAAAAACAAAACCAACTTCCGTTTTATCGTTTTCTGTTTTTTGCCCAAACTAAAACAAATAAACGAAAAACAAAAATCAACTTCGGTTTAATCGTTTTTTGTTTTTTGCCTAAACTAAAGCAAATAAACGAAAAACAAAAATCAGCTTCCGTTTTATCGTTTTCTGTTTTTTGCCGAAACTAAAACAAATAAACGAAAAACAAAAATCAACTTCCGTTTTATCGTTTTGTGTTTTTTTCCCAAAATTAAAACAAATAAACGAAAAACAAAAATCAACTTTCGTTTTATCGTTTTTTGTTTTTTGCCCAAACTTAAACAAATAAACGAAAAACAAAAATCAACTTCCGTTTTATCGTTTTCTGTTGTTTGCCCAAACTGAAACAAATAAACGAAAAACAAAAATCAACTTCCGTTTTATCGTTTTCTGTTTTTTGCCCAAACTGAAACAAATAAACGAAAAACAAATATCAACTTCCATGTTATCGTTTTCTGTTTTTTGCCCAAACTAAAACAAATAAACGAAAAACAAATATCAACTTCCGTTTTATCGTTTTTTGTTTTTTGCCCAAACTAAAACAAATAAACGAAAAACAAAAATCAACTTCCGTTTTATCGTTTTTTGTTTTTTGCCCAAACTAAAACAAATAAACGAAAAACATATATCAACTTCCGTTTTATCGTTTTTTGTTTTTTGCCCAAACTAAAACAAATAAACGAAAAACAAATATCAACTTCCGTTTTATCGTTTTCTGTTTTTTGCCCAAACTGAAACAAATAAACGAAAAACAAAACCAACTTCCGTTTTATCGTTTTCTGTTTTTTGCCCAAACTAAAACAAATAAACGAAAAACAAAAATCAACTTCGGTTTAATCGTTTTTTGTTTTTTGCCTAAACTAAAGCAAATAAACGAAAAACAAAAATCAGCTTCCGTTTTATCGTTTTCTGTTTTTTGCCGAAACTAAAACAAATAAACGAAAAACAAAAATCAACTTCCGTTTTATCGTTTTGTGTTTTTTTCCCAAAATTAAAACAAATAAACGAAAAACAAAAATCAACTTTCGTTTTATCGTTTTTTGTTTTTTGCCCAAACTTAAACAAATAAACGAAAAACAAAAATCAACTTCCGTTTTATCGTTTTCTGTTGTTTGCCCAAACTTAAACAAATAAACGAAAAACAAAAATCAACTTCCGTTTTATCGTTTTCTGTTTTTTGCCCAAACTAAAACAAATAAACGAAAAACAAATACAAACTTCCGTTTTATCGTTTTTTGTTTTTTGCCCAAACTTAAACAAATAAACGAAAAACAAAAATCAACTTCCGTTTTATCGTTTTCTGTTTTTTGCCTAAACTTAAACAAATAAACGAAAAACAAAAATCAACTTCCGTTTTATCGTTTTCTGTTTTTTGCCCAAACTAAAACAAATAAACGAAAAACAAATACAAACTTCCGTTTTATCGTTTTTTGTTTTTTGCCCAAACTTAAACAAATAAACGAAAAACAAAAATCAACTTCCGTTTTATCGTTTTTTGTTTTTTGCCCAAACTGAAACAAATAAACGAAAAACAAAAATCAACTTCTGTTTTATCGTTTTTTGTTTTTTGCCCAAACTAAAACAAATAAACGAAAAACAAATACAAACTTCCGTTTTATCGTTTTTTGTTTTTTGCCCAAACTTAAACAAATAAACGAAAAACAAAAATCAACTTCCGTTTTATCGTTTTCTGTTGTTTGCCCAAACTGAAACAAATAAACGAAAAACAAAAATCAACTTCCGTTTTATCGTTTTCTGTTTTTTGCCCAAACTGAAACAAATAAACGAAAAACAAATATCAACTTCCATGTTATCGTTTTCTGTTTTTTGTCCAAACTAAAACAAATAAACGAAAAACAAATATCAACTTCCGTTTTATCGTTTTTTGTTTTTTGCCCAAACTAAAACAAATAAACGAAAAACAAAAATCAACTTCCGTTTTATCGTTTTTTGTTTTTTGCCCAAACTAAAACAAATAAACGAAAAACATATATCAACTTCCGTTTTATCGTTTTCTGTTTTTTGCCCAAACTGAAACAAATAAACGAAAAACAAATATCAACTTCCGTTTTATCGTTTTTTGTTTTTGCCCAAACTGAAAGAAATAAACGAAAAACAAAAATCAACTTCCGTTTTATCGTTTTTCGTTTTTTGCCCAAACTGAAACAAATAAACGAAAAACAAAAATCAACTTCCGTTTTATCGTTTTTCGTTTTTTGCCCAAACTGAAACAAATAAACGAAAAACAAAAATCAACTTCCGTTTTATCGTTTTCTGTTTTTTGCCCAAACTGAAACAAATAAACGAAAAACATATATCAACTTCCGTTTTATCGTTTTTTGTTTTTTGCCCAAACTAAAACAAATAAACGAAAAACAAAACCAACTTCCGTTTTATCGTTTTCTGTTTTTTGCCCAAACTGAAACAAATAAACGAAAAACAAAACCAACTTCCGTTTTATCGTTTTCTGTTTTTTGCCCAAACTAAAACAAATAAACGAAAAACAAAAATCAACTTCGGTTTAATCGTTTTTTGTTTTTTGCCGAAACTAAAGCAAATAAACGAAAAACAAAAATCAACTTCCGTTTTATCGTTTTTTGTTTTCGCCCAAACTGAAACAAATAAACGAAAAACAAAAATCAACTTCCGTTTTATCGTTTTTCGTTTTCTGCCGAAACTGAAGCAAATAAACGAAAAACAAAAATCAACTTCCGTTTTATCGTTTTTCGTTTTTTGCCCAAACTGAAACAAATAAACGAAAAACAAAAATCAACTTCCGTTTTATCGTTTTTTGTTTTTTGCCCAAACTAAAACAAATAAACGAAAAACAAATATCAACTTCCGTTTTATCGTTTTCTGTTTTTTGCCCAAACTGAAACAAATAAACGAAAAACAAAACCAACTTCCGTTTTATCGTTTTCTGTTTTTTGCCCAAACTAAAACAAATAAACGAAAAACAAAAATCAACTTCGGTTTAATCGTTTTTTGTTTTTTGCCTAAACTAAAGCAAATAAACGAAAAACAAAAATCAGCTTCCGTTTTATCGTTTTCTGTTTTTTGCCGAAACTAAAACAAATAAACGAAAAACAAAAATCAACTTCCGTTTTATCGTTTTGTGTTTTTTTCCCAAAATTAAAACAAATAAACGAAAAACAAAAATCAACTTTCGTTTTATCGTTTTTTGTTTTTTGCCCAAACTTAAACAAATAAACGAAAAACAAAAATCAACTTCCGTTTTATCGTTTTCTGTTGTTTGCCCAAACTGAAACAAATAAACGAAAAACAAAAATCAACTTCCGTTTTATCGTTTTCTGTTTTTTGCCCAAACTGAAACAAATAAACGAAAAACAAATATCAACTTCCATGTTATCGTTTTCTGTTTTTTGCCCAAACTAAAACAAATAAACGAAAAACAAATATCAACTTCCGTTTTATCGTTTTTTGTTTTTTGCCCAAACTAAAACAAATAAACGAAAAACAAAAATCAACTTCCGTTTTATCGTTTTTTGTTTTTTGCCCAAACTAAAACAAATAAACGAAAAACATATATCAACTTCCGTTTTATCGTTTTTTGTTTTTTGCCCAAACTAAAACAAATAAACGAAAAACAAATATCAACTTCCGTTTTATCGTTTTCTGTTTTTTGCCCAAACTGAAACAAATAAACGAAAAACAAAACCAACTTCCGTTTTATCGTTTTCTGTTTTTTGCCCAAACTAAAACAAATAAACGAAAAACAAAAATCAACTTCGGTTTAATCGTTTTTTGTTTTTTGCCTAAACTAAAGCAAATAAACGAAAAACAAAAATCAGCTTCCGTTTTATCGTTTTCTGTTTTTTGCCGAAACTAAAACAAATAAACGAAAAACAAAAATCAACTTCCGTTTTATCGTTTTGTGTTTTTTTCCCAAAATTAAAACAAATAAACGAAAAACAAAAATCAACTTTCGTTTTATCGTTTTTTGTTTTTTGCCCAAACTTAAACAAATAAACGAAAAACAAAAATCAACTTCCGTTTTATCGTTTTCTGTTGTTTGCCCAAACTGAAACAAATAAACGAAAAACAAAAATCAACTTCCGTTTTATCGTTTTCTGTTTTTTGCCCAAACTGAAACAAATAAACGAAAAACAAATATCAACTTCCCTGTTATCGTTTTCTGTTTTTTGCCCAAACTAAAACAAATAAACGAAAAACAAATATCAACTTCCGTTTTATCGTTTTCTGTTTTTTGCCCAAACTAAAACAAATAAACGAAAAACAAATACAAACTTCCGTTTTATCGTTTTTTGTTTTTTGCCCAAACTTAAACAAATAAACGAAAAACAAAAATCAACTTCCGTTTTATCGTTTTCTGTTTTTTGCCCAAACTAAAACAAATAAACGAAAAACAAATACAAACTTCCGTTTTATCGTTTTTTGTTTTTTGCCCAAACTTAAACAAATAAACGAAAAACAAAAATCAACTTCCGTTTTATCGTTTTCTGTTTTTTGCCCAAACTAAAACAAATAAACGAAAAACAAATACAAACTTCCGTTTTATCGTTTTTTGTTTTTTGCCCAAACTTAAACAAATAAACGAAAAACAAAAATCAACTTCCGTTTTATCGTTTTCTGTTTTTTGCCCAAACTGAAACAAATAAACGAAAAACAAAAATCAACTTCTGTTTTATCGTTTTTCGTTTTTTGCCCAAACTGAAACAAATAAACGAAAAACAAAAATCAACTTCCGTTTTATCGTTTTTTGTTTTTTGCCCAAACTGAAACAAATAAACGAAAAACATATATCAACTTCCGTTTTATCGTTTTTTGTTTTTTGCCCAAACTGAAACAAATAAACGAAAAACAAAAATGAACTTCTGTTTTATCGTTTTTTGTTTTTTGCCCAAACTGAAACAAATAAACGAAAAACATATATCAACTTCCGTTTTATCGTTTTTTGTTTTTTGCCCAAACTAAAACAAATAAACGAAAAACAAATATCAACTTCCGTTTTATCGTTTTCTGTTTTTTGCCCAAACTGAAACAAATAAACGAAAAACAAAACCAACTTCCGTTTTATCGTTTTTTGTTTTTTGCCCAAACTAAAACAAATAAACGAAAAACAAAAATCAACTTCCGTTTTATCGTTTTTTGTTTTTTGCCCAAACTGAAACAAATAAACGAAAAACATATATCAACTTCCGTTTTATCGTTTTTTGTTTTTTGCCCAAACTAAAACAAATAAACGAAAAACAAATATCAACTTCCGTTTTATCGTTTTTTGTTTTTTGCCCAAACTAAAACAAATAAACGAAAAACAAAAATCAACTTCCGTTTTATCGTTTTTCGTTTTTTGCCCAAACTGAAACAAATAAACGAAAAACAAATATCAACTTCCGTTTTATCGTTTTGTGTTTTTTTCCCAAAATTAAAACAAATAAACGAAAAACAAAAATCAACTTTCGTTTTATCGTTTTTTGTTTTTTGCCCAAACTTAAACAAATAAACGAAAAACAAATATCAACTTCCGTTTTATCGTTTTTTGTTTTTTGCCCAAACTTAAACAAATAAACGAAAAACAAATATCAACTTCCGTTTTATCGTTTTTTGTTTTTTGCCCAAACTGAAACAAATAAACGAAAAACAAAAATCAACTTCCGTTTTATCGTTTTCTGTTTTTTGCCCAAACTAAAAGAAATAAACGAAAAACAAATATCAACTTCCGTTTTATCGTTTTCTGTTTTTTGCCCAGACTAAAAGAAATAAACGAAAAACAAATATCAACTTCCGTTTTATCGTTTTCTGTTTTTTGCCCAAACTGAAACAAATAAACGAAAAACAAAAATCAACTTCCGTTTTATCGTTTTTTGTTTTTTGCCCAAACTGAAATAAATAAACGAAAAACAAAAATCAACTTCCGTTTTATCGTTTTTTGTTTTTTGCCCAAACTAAAAGAAATAAACGAAAAACAAATATCAAGTTCCGTTTTATCGTTTTGTGTTTTTTGCCCAAACTAAAACAAATAAACGAAAAACAAAAATCAACTTCCGTTTTATCGCTTTCTGTATTTTTGTCTAAACTAAACCAAATAAACGAAAACAAAAAACGATAGCGAAAATCTACTTCCGTTATGTCACTTTTCCTTTTAGGGGCATGGGGTAAGAAGGGTCGAGTGGTAGGCTAAGGCCTATCCTTGGACCCATCCGTAAGAGGTGCCGGGGAAGTTGCAGGAAGTTTTGTAACGTGTGACTGGTCAGCAGCTTTAAGCACTGAATATATGCGTGTGTTATCATTTTGGTGGGAATTTTCGATCAAGAATGGCGATGGAGAGTCTCGGTGTCGATAGGTATCTTCGTAAACTTGTGGAAAATGACAAGAAAAGCCACAAGGAAGTAAGCGTCCTACTGCGACAGGCTTACCCTGGAGTTGATGGATTATCGGAGAGAAGTGAAGAAGATTTTGCGCGCAACACAGCATTCGCAGTCAAGAAAGAAGCTTATCGACAGCAGACCTTGATGCTGTTGTCTCTTCAGCTGTTGCCGAGGTAAATATCTGTGCTGTATCTAGTGCATTTTTCCGTAGGGTAAAACACCCAGAAGCAATTTCCGCAATTTTCACAATTAGAGATATAATAATTTACACTCGCGCTGAGAAAAAACCGCCGAGCCTTGCTGAGGGCCGTACACGCTGAGTGAAGCTTATACAAAATGCGAACGTTGATTTTTGTTCTTACCAAATTTTGCCTAGCCGCAACAATCCTCAAAGGCTCCATCGTCCCGCCTCGGAGCAGGACAAATTTTTATTAAGCGTCAACAATCACTTTTTTTAAATTTGCACGCCGTAGTTTGAAAGAAACTGTTAGTCAAATAGATTTGGTCTTGCTTTTCAAAGAGTAAATCAAGGCAGAAGCCCACTAGTAAAATATTTCATTTTTACGCGATAATCAAGCTGTCAACATGGAGGACAGACAGCGTTCTATCCAAGAATATTCTTTCCTTACCGGAGAATTCGTTTTCAACGTGATTTACACTTTTTGGTTGTTCAAAAATTTGTTCTTTTTAAGTGCGCACACGATTATCAAATTGAAAATTTAGCGAAGACAAAATTTGCATAGAATTTTGGCACTGGCGCCAAACAAATTTTGTCAGCCTAATGCGTACGGGCCCTAAGTGATTTTTCTGCGCGCAAAACTTAAGTAAGATTAAATAGGGAAGGCATTTCCAGTCTATGTAGTACAGCGATAGTAAATGACCCCATGAGATCATAACCGTGCGACTGTTAATTTGAATTTTGGTGCTTTTGTTTTTCAAAGTAATAAAAACAGAAGCTTCCATCTCTAACGAAGAAATAGTAGTGGATTTACACTGAACTGTTTAAGGTCATTTCCCAGTATTGCATTGGGCATCCCTACTGCGCACGATTTTCTCGTTATTAGTCCGCGCACATCAGCACGTGTGCGTACAAAACGAAAGAGATTTCCCTCAAACTAAGTTGGATAGCGAAATAAATGCTCCTTTTCTCTTAAACGAGCACGGTGACCCCCAATTTTTATTTCATAATTTCAATGAAAACAATATTCTCAATAACTGAGAAAAAATTAGCAGAAATCTATGGCTACTTTTTTGGCAAATGAAATAAATTGTACAGGGGGAGACAAAACGGCCCCAACAGCGCATGTCCAAATTATGTTCCTTTAAAAGATAAGAAAATGCAGGGTATTTGAAGATATTTTTTCTGGGACGTAGATGAATAAACAATCAAAGAAAGTCAAATTCTGTGTGATATAACACGTTACGTTGAAAAATAATCGAGCTTATTTGCTGCGCACGGAGATTACCAAAAGTCACCTAAATAGCCGTATTTGTCAGCATTGTGGCGTGAAAACAAGCACGGTGACCCCCTCGTTTTTAATATCGTCTTGTCCTGTAACAACAGCATACCAAGTCTCATCGGAAATCTATGTCGGGTTCTTTTACTGGGGAATCACCTTAACTCACTGACGCAGTTTCAGTGGACTCCTTAAATATAAGCGGCTTGTAATGTTTGTCTAGCTATTACCTTGACAAACTTTCATCACGTTTCGCACAAGGTTGGTTCTACGTATGGAAGAAAGATGATGACAGGCCATCTCAGACATTCAAGAGGTTTGTGGGTAGGAGTAAACAGAGTGGGACAACCACTCAAAAGATTCAACCCTCAGTATCATCGTGAGCGACAGACATCAACCACGCGGCCTTTCAATCCAGTTGCGTATTACGCAGAGTATTTTGGTCATAAACTCCACCTTGATCAAAACGAGAAACTAATTCGCTACGGTGTAACAGAAGTTATTGCTGTTGATGGCTATAGCTCATTCATTACGGTTAAGTCCGTCATGCCATTAAAAAACAACCTTGTTATTTACCAGGAAGTGTTTAGGTAAGTCCTTGATGACGATGACGAATGAATCTAAGGTGGCTTCTTGCCACCTTAAGAGGGACAGTCTCATCCCCAGCTATGTTGCTGAGTTAATCTGTCGTACAATAATAACTGTAATTGCAATAATAACAATTAGTAGAATTCTACTAGTGTACTTATGCAAATGCTGCAATCTGATTGGCTGAGTTACTCGTATACTAGCAGCCATTAGAGTGCAGGGGCTGTCGCTCGTCCACAAAATACGACGTTTTTATCGTTTTCCGAGGTTTGGGAAGAAACATTCGATGTGAATGGATAATTAAATACCTGAGAAGACTAAAAGAAGGACATCAGCGGTTTCTTGACTTTAAAAACTTGAAATTAATGAAAAAACGGGTGCGTGCGCGTAAACAACTGCAAATTTACCAAGGACAATTCAATGCGTGCGATTTTGTCAAAGCGTAAAGTTCAGTAATGTGTAGAAAAATAAAAAGAAACCGTTATTTGCGTTTATTTTAGTTAGAATTCTACTAAAACAATTAGATTATTTGCTCTCGATTTCTATGAGGCGATAGTTGATGAGGCCGAAGGCCTCATCAAATATCACGTCATAGAAATCTCGATCTCATAATCTAATTGTTAATTAGTATATACCACACGAGTGAATAATACTTTTCGCGCACGCTGATTGGCTAGCTCGGAGGTGATTAGCCAAGTACTATTCACCTCCGAGCGCGCGAATTTTTTCGTCCGACCATTTGTCGGTATATTGTTACAAATAAAGTTACTCTTTGGTCCGCTAGTTTTTCAGCTTGTGTGATATATGCTAAAACAATTATTCATCTCAGTGTCGGTGAATAATTGTTATATATAATAGTAATAATGTTGAGGAAGACATTTTCTAAATGCTCTTTCTCTTTTGTTCTAGAGAAACATTACTACATTACGGTCTCTGGGATCAAGTTAGAGTAGATCATGCAGGAAATGTTAAAATTGCATCGAAACAACAATACAAGGTAGCCCTATGTACAGACACAGTCAAAACAAGTAAGTAATAGCGAAAGTAAGTGAAGGTCTTTACGGTGGTGCCAATTAGCATGCGCGCAAATTTCTCTTCTTATAGAACCATGCGGTAGAACGATTGTGGGTGGAAATGAACTGTCGCACTAACTATCCTGTGAAGCGTGCACTATAGTCCAGATGGAAAATGAAGGAGTTATCGATATGGAGGATGAAGCGACCAAATACTGTGTCTCTTGGGTAACGAGGCAAGTTGTAGAAGTGGGAATGGAGTATGCTGTTAGCTCTTGGAACTCTCACCCAGTTCCAGGTAACCGGCTTCTCCTTCAAATCATCCGTTCCTGCTAATTGATAATGACAATTAAAAAGACAGACGATATTTTACCCGCGATTTGATTAATTGTTTATTATTGTTTGTGAGTACTCACTTATGGTACGATGAGCAGAACGATCATTTGGAAGTTATTTTTTAAGTTAACTTCTCAGTTCCAAAACCCAAACTAACGAGCAGTTTAAAGTCACATATGATGTCTTTCGCCTTTGACCGTACTTGAAAAAAGGGGAAAGTACCCTTCATTAATTTTATGACGAGGCCAATATCTGAAATTTTGTCATTTGTTATGCAGGCAAAGGTGTTCCACTGGGAAGACGATGGACAAAAAACAGGGCGGTGGCCATTAACCGAAACATTGTACCAACGGTGCAAGTAGCTGTTCAAATGTACAGTGGGACTTTGACTACAGAACAAACGTTTGGAAACGGAAAGATATCAGAAAAACAGCATTTAAGAACCAGTACTATTTCCCACGTTTTGATGTAATTTTTCAAGCAATCGCTAATAGATTGTTTTTTAATGCAGTTTCCCTTTTCCAAGGGAAACTGCGTGGTTTTCGACAACTCGTCTCACACACCACGCTTTTCAGTTGCCGATAACAAATATTTGTCGAGAACTGAATGTCTAGTCTGTGGAGGGTGACTTTTACTCTTAGCCGGGTTAGCGAAAGTCTCCTATCGGAGTGTTCTCTGTGAAAACAAACACCTGCCTGCGACTTAAGCAGGTTCAAAACCAATCAATCAATTAACTAATTCGGCTTCCCGGCATTAAATACAAAAACTAGGTGACATTTTTATTTATTATCATAGTAATTATTAGCAAAACGTTTTATATGTTTGCTCACCAAACGTGTTTAGAGTGTCTTTTTTGGTTTGTTGTTATCTTTGCATTTGTTTCAGTGTGTGGTTTGGTCTGTTAAATTTTGCACCTCCTCTCGATCTAAGAATATTTTGAGACACGGGGAAGAGTCACTGCTCAAAACATAAAAAACAAATCTTCATAAAATAGAGATGCGCACTGCTATTTATACTCAGCCGCGAAGGAAAACAAAACTCTCAACCTCGGCATTTGCAAGGTTAAAAAATTGAAAACCGAACGAAAAGCGATATATTCCTTTTCCTATGTAAATAGTAGATACACTTGACAATGCTATGGTGATAAATGTTCCTATATTATTGCCACTTCAAATGCTGTATTACACTTAATCTTACCTTAAACACTGCCGAAATACGATCTGCTGTCAAGTCATCTTCATTAAAGTTGACTCCCTGCTGTCCGCGCCAAAGGACGAACGTTCTGTCCACCATTACGTGATCAAAGCACCACCAAGATGCATACACAGCACCCTACTCTATACGTCTATACCCTGTACGTCTAGTCCTAACACTTTTGATAAGAAAAAGCAGTATCAACACCGACTGACGGTTCACCACTTTTGTTCATCACGATGTCCAAGTGTCGCGCTCAAAGCTTCGCGTAGTGCTGTACAAACGCATGGCTTTAGGCAATCAACAACAGCGACTTAAGAGCTGAAAATAAGTGGGCTTATCACTGGTCAAGAGTTCCCGCTAAAATTGTAAATGAGCCTCACACCTCCAATCTACAGGACTTCCCCTACTCTGCCCCTAAAATTTCCCATAAGGACATGTACCCCCAAAGGCACTTAAATAAAACAGAAAACGATAAAAACGGAAGTCAATTTTCTTTTGTTTATTTGTTTTATTTTGGACAAAAACAGAAAAAAAACCCCGATAAAACGGAAGTTGATTTTTGTTTTTCGTTTATTTGTCAGTTTTAGTTTGGGCAAAAAGAAAAATAAAAAAATAAAAGGAAAGTCGATTTTTATTTTGCGTTTATTTGCTTTAGTTTAGGCAAAGAACAAAAAACGATTAAACGGAGGTTGATTTTTGCTTTTTCGCTTATTTGTTTTAGTTTGGGCAAAAAAACAGAAAACGATAAAACGGAAGTTGATTTTTGTTTTTTCGTTTATTTGGTCTAGTTTGGGCAAAAAACAGAAAACGATAAAACAGAAGTTGATTTTGTTTTTCGCTTGTTGTTATAGTGCAGAAGTAAAGTAATGATTATTTATTAAATTTTGGCAATTTTTGTAGACTGTGACGTTTTTCTTATTTACATTAATAGGCAAAGTGGTTTTGATTTAAAACATAGTAAAACGATATGTGTTTCAGGTAAAACAAGGTTCTGTATTGGTAGAATCTGAAATTAGACACTACATTGGCTTTTAC
Organism: Orbicella faveolata; assembly: GCF_042242905.1. Taxonomy (NCBI): domain Eukaryota; kingdom Metazoa; phylum Cnidaria; class Anthozoa; order Scleractinia; family Merulinidae; genus Orbicella; species Orbicella faveolata. The sequence goes on along the minus strand of NW_028301547.1, from coordinate 21,576,775 downwards.
TGTTGTTGAATATAGATTATAAAATTTAAAATAATGAGTGGACGAACCGTGCACGGACCATTTACCGTAAGGTATGTTTGAATGTTTAAATGAACGGTACCGAATGCATTTTAAAAATGAAGGAGAGGGATTGAAATTGATCAAGAACTGTAAAAAAAGTGAATAACATGAATAAAAATGACGCGTTGTGTGTATTTCACGCGAGCTCCATAAGAACAAAGAAAATGCAAACCTTTTTCAGAGAAAAGCGTGGAAAGGGTGTTGTCATTAAAACTCGTGACGTATTTATTAGCTGATTGGTCTAATCTTATTTTCCATATTCATGATGACTATTGCTGACATACATGAGGTGTTTGTTTGTCATTTTGGGATGGTTGTTGTCGGAGTTAGACGTGCACTGTTCCCTTCTACAAGAGAACCAAATTTTCACTTAGAAGAAGAAATGGCGACCACTTTTGGGGAAGGATAGTCGGTTGAAACCCATTTCTGTCAAGGGTTAGTATCAATTTCTTTGTAGTCTACCTTTACCGCAAGTAATATTTCAACCAAAAATACCGGTTCCAAGTCCTACCACGTGCGCTTGTCGGACTCAGTTTTCGTTTCGTGTCGAACTTCAAAACAACTTCATGGCTTTAGTAATGGAGTGAAACGTACACCGGAAGCTAGTTCAGGAAACATACAAAACGCTTAAGTTCGTAGCGGTTATTTTTACGAGAGATAAGTTTTCTTCACGAAAGTGGCATTTCTTTGTCAAACTTTGTCCTGTATTAGTCAACGCGTGCTCGTGTTTTTCAGTTCACTTTGAATTCGTTTACTCCCCGTTTACTCTGTTCAGTTTCCACACGTGGGTCTGTTCCTTACCCAAGTTCTATGTTCTATTTTCAGGGTTTGTCAGCAAGACAGGAGGAGATCAAAAGGATCCGAACAGGGAGGATGAAGACAAAGTTGAGAATATCATTTTAGAATTTGGTTAAATTGAAATCTTTACGACGAGAAATGGCAGTCTTGCAATTAGATAGTTATATTCGAGCTCAAAACTTCGTAGTTTAAAATCAGTTTGATTGTTTAACGTTTTAATTTTTTTCTCGGTTGAAATATTTGCATTTCAGTGACCTTCGGCGCGGAAAAAATTTCAATCGGTACTGAATGTTAATTTAATTAGTTAGTTCTGCCATTTTTTGTCGGAATGGTTTCAACCGCTTTTGAGTTATCATCTGTTACATGTTTTCAAATTGTGGAGAGTTTTATATCTTGGATCGAGCGATCATCAGTTTGTTTAAATTAAATTTTATCGGTCGGTATTACATGCTTTTGACCAAATCTATCTTGTCAGATTCGTGTGTCTTTTGTTTTTTTTTTCCTTCAAAATTCCAAATGTTCTACGTTCGCTCAACTCTCCTAAGTTTGATAACCTGTTACTGGGCGATAACCTTTGAAGAGCATTTTAAGGTGGCGCTGCATGTTAAAATCAAACCGTCATAGCTACTGTGATCATGTCAATCAAAGCAAATTCTGTTGTGATATAAATTGGGCAAACAATTCAATGCTGAATTTTAATTTGTCGTGTTCTCCAAAATTTCATTAAGCACTGAAGTTTTGCAAAGGCCTATTTTCAATATATGATGCGAATTGTCTGTTGGAGCTAGGGCAATGCCCTTGCTCAAAAACAATACTACATAACTGGCCGACGAAAATTATTTTACTTTGCAGGCTTATCGTACTTGGTTTAGCCATCAAACGCTTTAAGTTATAGAAGAGTAAATTCCTCTTCTCAAATCTTAGCATTTTAGACACGAAATTGAAAAGTCTCTTGATCTAATTTGCGCTTTGTAGTCAAATACAACAAAACAATTTTAGAATTTCTTTCCTCCAAAAAGGTCTCTGAACTTCTACACAAGAATCATATTGCTATTAATTTGATGTGAATCTCGAAACAACAATCGCCTTCCTCCAAATGTACTAGTGATTCAATTCTTCTGAAAATGATGCGGCTTGAAGTTAATAAAAGGCGCTCAGTACAAACAACAAAAATTATTTATCGTTTCTTTCTACATTTTGAAACACTTCAACTTATTCCAGGAATCGTTAACAATTCCGCTTGTAAATTTGAATTTGTTCGCAACTTCATTCAAGTTAATTTTTGAGTATCTGAAACATTTGTTGACACGATCACAGTTTATTGAATGCTTCTCGCTTCTTGTTCGCTCGAGTTTATTTATTTATTTTTTCGGTTTTATGGACTTGTAGTAAAATGCGGAGCATTTTTTTTGTTGTGTATGGACATGCAGAGCCACCTTGAATAAATAATTCTAGATGAGGGTATTGGGTTTCTGAATTGATCTTCACATCTAGGAAGTATTAAATTTATCGGCAGATATTGTTTTATACATTTCCGTACGGAAACCGGTCAGTTTAAATTGCTTCTTCGGAAGGGGACTAAGGGTATGAAAATCAATCAGAAACCAAATACATCCTCTTGCTTAACTTCCAGCGAGGCTGTAATGTATCATGTCTGGTATCAAGCAACTCTCAGTTCCATTTTCGAAAAGTGAAGGTATTCATTGTCTGATTTCTGTCATTACTATCAGATCTATTACTTTTTTTGAAACGTAGCTTCAATTGTCGGAATATTCTAAAGCTATGATTTGGACTGCCAAATATTTTTACTGGGAACATTCACGATTTGATCTGCTGCTTTTCAAAAAAACAGCTCCGATTTAGTTCGGTTTGATTGTTCTAAATGATATTGCTTTTGTCTACAACCGAGAGACATTTTTACTAGAAGTATTCGCTATTTCATCTTTGACTTTCAAAACTTGGTTCCAATTGTCTGATTCTTCGAAAATTTTATCGCCAACGTTTGTATTCACTGTTACATTTATTATCACGAACGTAGCTCCAATTGTATGATTCTTCAAAAATTTTATCGCTATCGTTTACTACGGACAAAAATTAACTAGCTTTAATTGTCTGATTGATCTAAAATGATGTTGCTTTCGTCCGCAACTGACAGACATGTTTAACTGTGAAAGTACTCAGTATTTCATCTTGATTTTCAAAACTTGGTTGCAGTTGTCTGATTCTTTGAAAATTTTATCACTATCGTTTGCTATGAGCAAAATGTTTCAAAACACTTGCCGAATTAGCTTTATTTCTTTTCAAAACTGTAATTTCAATTTTCTGACTCATCTGAAATGTTTTTCCTTTCGTTCGCAAATGATAAAGTTTTACAACAAAAGCCATAGGATATATAGTGATACATTTTAAAGCTTGATAACCAGACATTAACCTTTAACACCTCGCTGGAAGTAATTTTTAGAAGATAGCAAAGCAAGCCATGAGCACTTTTTAAAATTGGCCTATAATTTGTCGGGCATTGTTTTTTCATCTCTCATGAAGTGACGGAAGTTCTAAAATTTTCCAACTACTAGGATTAGAACGAAGTTTTCGCGTTTTTTTTTTTATAAATTCGAAGGAGTAATCGGATTCATGGCTTGCCTTTGCTATCTTCTTGAAATATATTGCATGATGATGTCTCGTTAAATAGTTAAGCTGCGAATGAAGGGCAGCTCGAAATCTATATACAGAAATGAGAAGAGCGAGTTAAAATTTGTACAACGGCAACGTTTCTGCACAACATTGAGAAGGTGGTGACATTTTGGAATCGCTATAGTTAAGAGAGTTTACATAGTTGGGGTTCAAGTTACCCGTTATATAAACTTTCTTAAATATCTCGATTTAGAAATGTTTTCACCCTCTCGATGATGTGCAGAAACGTTGCAGTTGTACAAATTTTAACTTGCTCTTCTCATTTCTGTGAATAGATTTCTAGCTGTTCGTCATTTTACGGCTGACTATTTAACAAGACATCATCATAAAATATACCATCTTGAACACAAACAAATACTCACTGGATTCAAAATCTTAGTTTTTCTTTGTAAACTCGTATGATTGGAATCAAAATTTTTTCGTTAGTTTGTTTTCAAGATGGTATATGTTGAATTTTTTTTTGGCGGGATAACTTCAAAGGGGTACCCCCTTAAAATTTTTGTCAAAAATGTTGCCAGGGGAAACGCTGTGCAAATTTTTTCCAATTTTCCCGCCAAAAGTCTTAGTATATATAGAGCAAATTTTTTTGATGACACCTTTGTAATTAATTTAATTTCAATAAATTAATTAACTACTGTAATTAGAAAATTAAAAATGAATAAACAAGTGAAATGAAACACTTGTTGTGAGAACTTTATTGTTTAAAATATTTTATTTACTTAATAAAGATTACAAAAGAAATGAACACCTGAATGAAAGACTGCATTTAATGACTATAAATTTAGAATTAAATTACATCTTTTAAAAAAAAAAATAAAATAAGAGGCGCATGCGTATTTTAGGCGCCGTATTTTTTCTAAGTTTTTTGGCGGGAAAATTAAAAATTTTTACACAGATGTTAAGAAGTATATTTTTTAAAAAAGTTGGCGCATGCGTATTATAAGCGCCGTATTTTTTCTAAGTTTTTTGGCGGGAAAATTAAAAATTTTGACAAGGGCTATCCGCAAAGTAAGCTTAAGCAGTCAAGACAATTTTTCAGAAAATATTTAATAAACAAGAGCAATTGATTTTGTACAAAGCAAACTCGACGAAATACGCTCTAAATAACTCGACAAAAACTTAGAAATTCTCAAAAAGAAAAAAACTCGTTAAAAACTTGAAAATTCTGGTTCAAGGAAAATCTCTTTTGGTTGAGACATTTTGAATAAACAAGACAACCATTCTAAAATTGGTCCATGAAAGAAAACTAGAACAAAATAGTGATTCTAAACACGAAGGCACACTATAAAAAATTTCTTCTCCAGGAAAACCAAAGAATTACGAAGCTCACCATTCGAGAACTCGGTGAATCATATGATAGAAACGTATGTGACTATTGAACAACAGTGGTGTTGCGCTACACAAACGACCGTTGAGAATATGTTAAAGTTTTTCACGGGAATTATTCAAATTCAGGAAATGTTGCCGTATTTCAACTAATAACTCAGAAAATAAAGAAAGTAAAGTTTCGTTTGGTACCCTGCTGCCTTGCTGTTTACCTAAACAAGCCAACAACATATCAAAAGGCACTTCCCAATCTTTATTTGCTAAATTAACAGTTAAGTCTCCTATTAAAATGCCGTGTATCGAAATTCTCGCACAAAGACTCATCAAGATGTTCTCAATAGCCGCTAGTGTAACGCAACACCGCTGATGCTCAAGAGTCATGTACGCGTCAGTCACACAATTCACAGAGCTCTCGCATCGTGAACAAAGAGAAAACAGTAAAACTGGATTGAAATTTGTAAAAGCAAAGCTGAAGAAACATTTCCTACAAAACCTAACTGTAAATTAGTTTCAGGTAAGTTCGTTGTTATAAATCACCTTCGTGTTCTCCTTAATTTAATATGCGCAAAAACCTCGCCGATCCTAACATTTAGTCCACGAAAAAAATCCTATCCTACAGGCCCTATGTTTCGGCTTGAAAAAATCTCCCAATCTGCCTTACTTTGGTCCCTTCTGCATTATGTCTTGTCCTAAGAGTCCTGTCTTCTTAATGTTACCACCAGTGTCTTGCTTTGCCTTTATCTTTCCTCAATCGTATGGTCAGAAACCCTGAAAGAATGAAAAAAAAAGTGTTTGATATATCATACTGAGGCTTCGTGTTTTGTTGTGTTGTGTTTTGTTTTGTTTTTGTAAGTAAATAAAGTTTTCCTCATCCTATCCCATTAACTTTGTTTAGACATTCTCATCACCTGTTTGTTCACAATGTACTGATTTTTGTAAGGAGAAATTAGATTTCAGTCACTTTTGTTACCAATTAAATCGGAAAATCTCCATTAGCTAAATCAGCATTATTTGCACAGCAGTAACAATTTAATTAATAATGGCTATGAGATACTTTCCGATTTTCGTTATTCTTTAAACAGGCAGAAACTTATTTCAATTTGCAGACTGTTGAGACCAGAGCACAGGCTTCGAATCCAACAATTGAAATGCTTGTAACAAAATGAACGATAATACAGTGGAAATTTGCCATTTTAATACCCAAAAGTATAAGAACCTGTTTAGCCAAGTAAGATCAAGCAGGTTCCAAAAAAATTATCCCTGCCTTTTGTCACTTTAAAAAGGGCTTTTTTTTTTTATCAGAACACCTAAGTTCTAAAGATTAAAGCAGCTCTGCTTTTTAGCCGATTTGAGTCATCAGTTGTCATGTGACAGTTGTGGACATGCTGCGATCAAAGCATTTTTTGCCAGTCAGTTAATTTCAAACCATCTGACAGGTAGCAAATGAAATATGCATGGTCACTTAATGCCAGTGGTCAATTTGGATCCGTGTCGAAAAAGTAATTTGTAAGTTTCATTTTGGAGTTATACGTCAGTTTGTCAGAAAGGATGTTCAGATCAAAATATGATTTGTCATCAATAATATGGAGCAATCTGTCGGCTGTCAGTAACTTGAAGAATCGTGAAATTTGATATAATCTGCTTGTTTGCAATAGGGATGTTGAGTTCGCAACATGATTTGTCAGTTAAAATTTGGAATCATCTATCAGTTCTCGGAGAGGATGTTGAGAGCAACACATGATTTGTCAGGTAACATTTGGAATCATCTGTCAGAGGTCATTGAGGATGTTGAGACAAAAAGATGATTTTTCAGTTAAAATCATATTGAGATCAACCCGTGATTTGTATGTTAAAATTTGTCATCCTTCAATTCTCAGTAAAATTGTTGAGATCAAAACAAGATTTATTTGTAACGTTAAGAACGAAACATGTTTGATCAGTTAAAATTTGGACGCATCTGTCAGTTGTTATAATGATGTCGACATGAAAATGTTATTGATCAGTTAAAATCTGTAGTCATCTGTCAGTTATTAGTAACGATGTCGAGATCAAAACGCTATCTGGAGTCATCTGTCAGTTGTTAGTAACGATGTCGAGATCAAAACGTTATCTGGAGTCATCTGTCAGTTGCCATTCTTGGAATTGAACAAATCTTTGAATGTCTAAGACATATTAAATGGCACTGCTTGAGCTTTGGTGACCTACTATTTTCTCTCGTTCTTTTTCTATTCGGAATGAAAATCTGCCAAAATAAAAAACACTTTTTCGACCTACTGTTTCCGGCAAATCAAAAGTCGAACCATTTAAAGGTATTTACACTTTCCAAATGGAATTTTCTTACACTTTTCCCTTCCCAAAACTGATCAACAACAAGAAGCCTATCAACATCTTATTATTCCTTAACCTATCAATAAATTGAAATGCCGACACCGACAGGTGATGAGAATAAATGAACCCATCAAATGGTATGCAAGTGTTGTTTCGGTGAACAATCGAATTCTCAGAACTACCAAACAAACGAAATAAACTGCAAACAGTGTAGAGAATTAATATTTCGAGCTGTGAATCTGTTTGGTATATTATAACTTACAAGTCAACAAGTACGTCTTGGTAAATTTTCGTGAAGCTATCTCTATGCACGATTTTCCGATCCTTCTTGTTCAACCAAAAATAAAAACAACATTCCCGAATAGTTGTTACGTCAGCTTGTCGCTATGACGATGCGTCCTGGTACTCAGCAATAACCGTAACCCTAATTTACGTTTGATGTGAAGTTTACATGAAATAATTCATATAATGCACTCGTTGTGAGTGAAGAAAAATTATCACAAGAATAGGGATCTAGACACGAAAAGGTCCCTCTTAACCCCATAGTACACACAGTTAGAGAACTCCATGAAAGAGCAAGGGAAACGTGAACTGACCTGCGATAGTTGTATTTTGCTCCATCACTGATCTTTCACCTTTCCAGTGTTATCCTCTTTCGACCGTTCCATTGCCTGATAAGATCAAGGACAAATTAAAAGACAATATGAGGTTATCGTAAGGAAACATGATGAAATTTTAGAATCATTATGAAGGAGAAGAGCCGCTATGTTAAAATACAAAATTCGGAACCATTCGGAACTATATAATGAACCGTTTAATTCCATTCCCGTTTAAGTTCTTGATAAGTACTAAAACTTAAGTCTCGGTCACAGCATAAAGTTAGTTGTCCTGTAACGGTATGAACTGTTACCCATTTCAGTTAAAGAAATGTTCCAAATTCTGTGAAATTATTTCAACGGTCTTAGCCAAAATGAGTAATAATGCATAACGTTTTCTACACATACCATGATCAAGTCAAAAGTACTTGAGAATTCGCTTCACAACTTGAGCTCGCTTGCCGTTTCTGGCTCTCATGTACCACATGCAATCTACTTTCGTTCCAGAGGGTTCCTCTCACAGAAGTCTCTGTCTGGGACATGTTAGCCAACGATTCTTAACAGTAGAAATGGCATTACGCGAATTTTTGAAGCAAGAAACCGAACCTCCAAACACCTCGTGCAAACTAGCGAGCAACATGAATATCAAATGAGCGTAAGAATATTTGCAATGCAAATACAGTAATTTCGAAAAATTAAATCATAACTTGGCTCCAAGGCTCAGGGGAATAAAACAAAAAAAAAAAAAAAGAATTTCTTAAAACATGAACGGTAAAAACGAACGATAAAATCCGACTTTTCGGAGTAGTCATGACTCCATTATCAAGAAAAAAATATATCAGATCATACAAATTTGCATGATCTGACATAAAAAAGTATTTATTCATCCCTGTACCCCAATGCGATTTGTTTTGTTTTATTCCTTTAAGCTTCGGAGCTAAATTAGAACTGGCCTAATCAAGTTACGTCCTGAGTGACGATGAAGGAGATTAGAGCTAACAAGTTGACAGATGCGGGTAAGCAACAACAAGAACAACAAGAACAACAAGAGCAACGAGTTGAGAGCGACCTCGTGTCTTACAATAAGAGAATCTAGAACAGGCTATTTCGAACCATGTTCGTATGCATTCTATGCTATACCAACACGACTATACGTTTCTACAGACCACAAGATTTTCGACAGGGAACATCTTATGTCCTTGTTTTCGGTACAGGGTTTTCTTCTGTCCTTAAAACAGACCTTGCGTCTCGAAGTACTTAAGGAACACGTACAAAAATCTGAGTGGTACACAGTACACAGGGATGCACAGACCGAGACATGAAAGCAAGAAGGAACGGATTTCGTAGACCGCTTAGTGTGTCTTCGTCTTATTATATTCGAAAAAACTAGAGTCTACAAAAGGTCACGTTCTCAAATTTATTTCACAAAGCTCATATCATCTCGATGAGATAAATAATTTAAATTGCACGCTGTCAGTTTAAAAGAACGCCGTAACTAGGATCTTTTTTTCAAGATCAGTGAAGGTCCAGCAGGCTTCTAGCCTCTTCCAGGCGTTCAGTTAGTTGGTGCGCAGAGCGAAAATCCCGCACCGTTTTTCGCGCTGCGCCCCAACTAACTGAACGCAAGCTAGCGGACTTCCCAAGGTACAAACTCGCTTCTCGAGTCTGATACACAACGCTACTCGATATCGAGGTCCTCTTGTGCTAACAAGTTACAAACGTAAAAATGAACCAAAAACAGGTTTCTAGTAATAAATTGAAAGCTTGCTTATTCTTTCCTTTTGTCAAATAATACGATGCAAACGCAATATCGAGTTCGACGATCGAAAGCAAATCAATTTTCCAGTAACGATAAAAGCCAAGCGTAAAATGCTTCCGTCGTTTTGCCAGTATTTCCCCGGCACGGATCGAGCATGGTTTCTGGACAGGTAACATATTATCCAGGCTGACCTCAAACGGAACTTCCTGCAACATAAATAGAAATCACAAGTCCATGCTGAAAGGACACTTCTGAAGTGTAGCACATGGGGAAGGAGTGAAAATTACTCAAGCGACTTTTCATTGCAGGAATATCTACGCACAGAGGACAGCGGGGTGGGGGAAAGCTATTTTCGTTGGTTAAACCGGGGTAGGCCAGCATCATAAAATTAAAACGCTTTGTTACTAGGAAATAAACTATGTTATTAATCCTAAATGGGGTTAAAACGGAACATAAGGCCTAAATTTTTATCCATATCCAGATGTAAAGCAAAAACTGGTCTTACTACCAACATGACACATAGAGTGTAGTGAAAGAGTGCCAAAATGTGTTTCCTACCCCGACCGGAACTGGAACTTCACGCCCGTATTTCGGCCCGTATTTCACTCAGATTTTCTTTCAGTAGGGTCCTAATATGGTCGTCCTTTCTCTGCTTGGCTGACAGGACCCTTATTGCGATGCTCTTCTTTTTGCGTGCTGTGGCTCCTGTTAATGAGGCTTTCTGTTTCAGATGTTGCTTCAGGTAAAGAAGAAAGAGAAAACCGGGCAGAACCAGAAGATTGAAGCCGGCTGTTTACCTTCATCTTGTCACTGTGTATAAGCTGTCCAAAACGATTAGCAGCCATGGCATTTGGTGAGGAAGGCATTTTTTTTTTCGAGATATCACCACATCACATGATTTTGGCCTATCAAGTAGTCCAAAATAGGCTAAATTTCGGGCAACTTTGGGTGAACCTACAACTTCCAGAAACTCTTTCAATTTGGTGATAATTTTTTTCACTTACTACTTTTCACTTACTCTAGAGTTCCTTCGCTTCTATGTTATGGCTGCTAAATATCGCTGCCAAATCGATGAGCACGACCCAAATTTTAGCCATTTCCAGTGAGTTGTTGTACAAAAGTGTGGCAGTCTATTTCCAAAGTAACCATTTTGCATATAGTCTTAATTTTCACTGCTACCGATATTCAGTTTAGTTAAAACTGGTATCTACAAGCAAATCAGAGTCATTGGTCTCACAGTCCAATGAAAATCTTCAGTCGTAATTTTTTCCTGGTCAGTGTAGAATGCAGACTGCAGACTGCAGACCAGGGGTAAAATACAGACTGAGGGTAAAATGCAGACTGCAGACCAGGAGTAAAATGCCGACTGCCGACTGCAGACTGTAGCTGAATCATGCTGTAACCGTTTCCATCATTGTGAGTCAACCGTAAACAGGCAAACCAAAGCGTTATTTCTAAAGGTTAACCTGCTACATCGTGATTACCAGAGTTCTGATCCTCTTCGATTTCTGTTTACACCTCATCTGAAAAGCAAGATTTAACACCCTGTCAGCAAATCATTACTTTAGACTTGCAACTTCATCAACTTCACTGGACTTCATAAGTGTTCAACACAACACTGACCCCTACTGACCCCCCTACTGAACCCCCCCTCCCTACTGACCCCCTATAAAATCAATGGGAAAGAGGAAATAAAGCCAAGAACTATCAATGGTACCAATTCAAGTTCATTAATAAATTTAACTAACCTGAAATTTCCAAGATGACAGACGCATTGCAGCTTTCTGACTCACTTTGCCTTTGATTGCAAGTGCAGGTTTTGTTTGCAGAAAATCAAGTACAGAACAAGTTGGAATATCATCAAGTATGATCTTTGTACCCATCAGCAAATTAAGCAATGAAATTACTGAAGAAACGTTGGCAATATCAACATCCTTGCAATTAACTGTGGACAATACGGACAAGCGAGACATGAACATCAAGTGGAAGTCAATTTTGCATGATAGTTCCAGGTCTCTTGGCAATTTTCCCCAATGGATGTAACTTTCTCCTTGATGCACATATTCGTCAAAAAGACCACGGATTCTTGAGGTAACCCAATCTCATTTGATCAACATTTCTTATAAACTTAAGAAGGTTATAAAAAATTGCCTTTTATTTAAAAAAATGGTGAACAACACAGCCACGAACAACAGGGCATCGACCTTTATTGAGGACAAACGTAACCAATATTCCCAATGTTTAAAGCAATTTATCAAATATTAATTCACTTGATTCTACAGTCAGGGTGCTCGCATTTTTTGGTTGGGTGGCAGTAAATGGGTCACTTGTTAACTAATAGTGATTTTTTCGTAGTGAAAATTCATCTTAATCACTTGTGTGACTTCTGGTTAACGTATCGCATGCGTGTCGTCCGCGATCACTGATGAACATGTTCATATTGATAGGGTTTCTTCGTTACTTTCATTGCTTAATTTTCTAATGGATACGAATACCATACTTGATGGTATTGCAACTTATTCTGTTTTCTGCAATCAAAACCTGCACTTGCAATCAAGGAAGAAGAGAGTTGAAAATCCGCAATGCGTCGACTGCATCTTAGAAATTTTAGGTAAGCTAAATTTGTTACGAACTTGGGGGGAGGGGGGGGGGGGGGTCAGTATGGGGGTCAGCAGTCTTTTAGCCAGATGGGCGTCCAGGCATCCTGTGGGCTGCCACTTTTTAAAGAAGATTGTTTTATCGTCCATATGTCTGCATTACAAATTGTTCATTTGAGTGGGCCCGATAGCACATTTTGGACGCCCACTTTTCAAATCCTAGGTAAAAGCCTGGGGATCAGTGTTTATGCGAACTACAATTCAAACGCGCAACGTTCGAGTGTAGACTGAGCTAAAAGTGGCTAATAGTCAACACCAACTGAAAAGGAGAAGGGCTGAGGGGGGGGGGGGGGGCGGGGGGTGGGGTGAGAGATGAAAAAAAAAAAATAATAAAGCAAGCAGCTCTCTACACTTTATGTCCTTCATGCTAGGTAAGCTTTACTAATTGCACGTTTAAGAAGAAACAAAATCAGCAGGTCACATAAATGAAGGAATTTTTCTGCGAGTATATTTTGGGAAAATCAGTCAGATATATACATGACGTAATTTGAAGTATGCTGAAAGCATGATACAGCAGAAGGCAAGGCATTTGACAAACCGGATTGCCCTGTATGGTGAGGTATAGGTTTTCATTTGAGGTTGCATAAACTTATGCTTAAACCCAATCCCTAGTAACGGCAGAGCGAGTTGTTGGGGTATCTGAACTTACAGCTTAGATTTTTAGCAGTCTCACTGTAAAACGTCTATGTGAGCAGTCACATCAAAATTTACAAAAAAAGAAAAAACAGTCATGCATGGCCTTTTGAACCTAGTCTATCAGTTAATGAATGAAACTGACAGGTAATCACCTCATTTGTAAACTGAGCTTATGAGCTTAGCTTACCTCTGTCCAGGTTGTCTTCAGAGGTCAACAAAACGCCTCCTCAGCCTCCTCATACCTCCCTCTGCCGGGTTACGATCTTCAAACAAAGTAAAGCATGTCAGCTATAAGCTTAAGTTTCAAATCAAGTAACAACAACGGTTGAAGCCGTTCTAATTAAAACAAAGAGCAAACCTTTGATTCTTTCTACCAATGTTTTGCACGCGTGCAATATGGCGGAGAAAAACAACACTCGAAAAGATCAGTGGGAAAAATGGTTGTAAGAGGGGAGGGGCGGAAGGTTTGAAGACTAAAGACAACAAACGGGAAAAATTGACTTCCTAGCCATCCAAAGAATTTTCGTATCAATACGAGCTAAATCTAAATCTGCATATACTTCGCAAATTATCCCTCAACAGCCAAATCTCGATAACTCGAACCCTCAAGGAAAATTTATAAAGGTTCGAGTCAGATCGAGTTCGAGTTTATACTGAGATCAACCTGCCCCTCCCAATCTCTAAGGGAAAAGCCCAGGGTACTATTTTGAGACAGTCTGTCTCTCAAATATACACCTTCTTGGCTTGTTCGCACGGAAACTTCTGATATATAGTTTCAGCAGGGTCAACAGGTATCTTTCCCTACCAGTGCATAATGGCACCTTAGTAGCCTAGATATCAGCTGTCTTTCCTGGTCACTCTGAGAGAGCATTGTCGTCTGCAAGGTTTGGTTGTTGAATGGGACTGGGCTCTAGTGAAACTTTCTATGTTTTACCGGGCACCGTCCACGGGATCCAGATTAACTTAAGAATTTTTATGCTCGCCGAGGTTCTGCGTATGTTTTCTGCTGTATTCATAATAAGGTCAACTGAGGATCATGACGTCAGCAGTGTGTACTGTCCTGATATATAAACAATAGCCTCCATTTGGCGCGAAAATATGCTAGGATATTTGCCGCAGACATTATCTGTTCCGAGAAGCGAACAGTTTCCCGAGAGCGTAGCTCGAGGAAAACTGTGAGCTTCGAAGAACAGATAATATCCAAAGACAATTATCCGAGCACATTTTTGCGCAAAAATGGAGGCTACTGTGTTTATTATCCTTCAAATCTTTTTCGCAACACGCTCAGTTTTGAAAATTGGGGAATATTCTCGAATGTTTCCCAGTTTTAGCTGGGGAATGTTCGGTCACGTGACGTGTTTAGACCTATCGCGCGCGAGCGAAAATATTTGATGGATTATAACATGCGATATCAAGTCACTGACCTGATATGACCACGATGGTCTCTAGCCTTAGCCGAGCTTGCGTGCGGTAAACACCAAATCGTACCCTTTTTTTAGTACGCTTCGACAGCATATCAGAATCGTCTGGCCTCGCCATGGGTATTTTGGCTCGAAAATGTCTCGCCAAAATACGAACCATGGTTCTACCAAACTCGTCTGATATGCTGCCTTGTACTACCTCAGCGAACCAAAACGCTCCACTTAGGTATAGGAATTGTACTCACTCGGTCCAGCTGCTATTTCTAATCCAGACCTCGACTGAATGCAGTACAAAGCCTTCTGTGAGCGCAAAGAGCAGATTACAGCTCTTATAATTTCGATTTACTTTCTTAACTGTCATATCGAATCAGATAATCAAGTAATGAGGAGATCCTTATTAATTACTTCAGTTTCCGATCAAGCAACAAAAACTCTAATATCTAAATATTGGAATGGCATGGCACGATTGAGGTGACTGACAGCAGTTCTTAACATTTTCTAGCACTTCTACTTTGATGGATCAATACAACCATTCTTTGCCAGCTTACGCTCAATAAAACGAAGGCATCAAACAAATTTCTTAGAAATGAGCGTATGGATAATCTGTAAAGTATCTCAAGAATTACTTTTTTTTCCGCCGGCAGTATTTCGAAGTCAGTTCAGTATAGTGGTGTAAATCTGACACCCTACCCCACCCCTACTCAATAAACAAAACGATACACGAAGTACAAAAAGACACGAAATACACACAAAAACGAAAAGAAATCACGGCGAAACAGAAAATACATTGAAAGACATAAGCATACCAGTGTAAATAGCAAACGTAACTTAGAGCTCTATTTTACTTTTCTTTGTACTCTGTAGAATATAACGCTACGTTTTGCAACCTATCGTAACGAATATATGTAACTACATATTTTTGTTCTTGTGCTCCATTGTATTGTAAGTATTATCTGTAAGTATTGTAAAGGGAACCTAGATATTCAGTAAATGGTTTGAACCCAGGAGTATCAATAGCCTGTATAGTGTGATCACTTACTGACACTTACTGACGATCACACTATACGAACTAACCTAGATATTGTTCAGTAAAAGAATAAAAATAGCAAACTACAACTAAAAATATTGGTCAGATTCGAACCAGGACTCGTGATACTGAAAGGTGAATGCCGACACCATTTTGTCATGGGCGTTTGTGATGTCATGATAGTCGTTCTATGACCAGAGATAAATATGATCGAACTGATCCCGCCTGTGCTCTTGCCATCCGACGCAATTTTAAACTTCACTGTTCGATCATCACTGGCGAGCGAGAAAAAAAAAAAATGAAGAAATTCTTAAAAAGGACCGACATTGTGAAGACAGTGACAGTGCAAGCTCGGGGTTTCTTTCGACTGATTGAAGCTTCTAAACATACAAGTACTTGCGTAAAGAAAGTAATTGAGACCAATAAAACCTCATAAAAACGTTTACATAGAAGAGATCCATTTCATAAACAGATGTGCTGATAAAAGATACTGAAACAGGTAAAAGGTACTGATATGTTGAAGGCATCTTCTGCACGTGTCTTAAAATGACTGAGAATTTCCTTTTGAAGAAATTCTCTCCACCCGGCCGCCCTTAGTACGCCCAGCGGACCTGCCGTTATGCTTGTTGACTGTTATTGGAGCGATTCACCATTTCGTTGTGATTCATTTACTTTTGCACTGAATTTACATACGTCACACCTCAGTGACAGTATAGGCATTTAGCTTTGAAATGATTACAGAAAAAGAAAGAAACTTGCAATGCTTCTAAACTGGAGTACCTGGCAACAATTTGCCCTTCTCTAGAGTTTACCTGCAAGTTTGGAAGTTCTACACTATGCAATCTCTAAGTTGCGCCTAAATAAAGTTACGTCAATCGTTCTCATTATTTTGACTTTTGAATTTTAATTGACAGACGAAGGGTACTTCTAAAGGCAGATTTCAAGCATGTTATAAAATGGTAGTAAGGGAGGGCTGAAAGAGTATGTAAATTATAATTTAACTTTTTTCTTTATGAGACAGACATGACTCTTTCCTACCGTTTGTAGAAGCTTCTCTTAAAGGAGAGGTTTGTTTCGTGAAATCAATATACAGTAAAGCCAGATTTGTTTCACTTCGCTAATCAAGCACGTTGCTTTGACTCTCTACTCGCATATTAACTAGTTTAATTACATCAGTACATCACAAGACTTTGCGCGATACATATCTCTAATTAACTCCTACCTAAAGCAGTCTTAAATCGAGTCTTGAAAGAAAACTCTGACATGGAACAAGGGACCATAAGAGAGCAATTCCGTAACATTGTTTGTTTTTTCATCCTTGGATACTGTGCGTTTTTCCTCGGCGAGGTGATCAGCGCGGCGACTGTGGATATTTTCGCTGGAGAATCTACCTGGTTGAGTGCAGCAGTCGTGACATCAGGACTTGCGCACGTAGTCGTGAAACTAACCCTTCCTTGGGTTTACCATAAACTGCCATACTATGTTAAAATCGCGCTGCTGCTCTCCTTCTGTACCGCGGGACTGGTAATCGTCGTTGTCCCCAATTCGCAAGGTGCACGACTCTTAGGGATGACTGTTTTCGAATCTGGCAGGGCCATGGCGGAAGTCGTATTTCTTTCAGTGACAGCGTTCTATGGTGACTTGGCACTCCACAGCTTTGTGACAGGAGGTGGTTTGGGTATTGTAATGGGTGCATTTTATTACTCAGGTACGTAAAGTTTTTTAGAAGGGATTCGAAACGGTTGGGTTAAAGTCTAATCCCACCCAACGAATCAAAGCAACCAAGAGAATCAACAGTGCGGAAAGAATTTTCTAAAATCCGATTTGGACGAAGAGGATGCTAGTCCATCGCAGATAGCCCCCACTAACAAATTGTCAGGTTGACCTAACGCTTCGCCAAAACTCGCTTACATATCTCTGGGTGGAGAGACACTATGAGATAAGAGTAGAGCGTAACACATCCCAACAAAATATTAACCCAGGCTAGTGCTCGAATCCTCTCGTCTCCCGTTAAAATACATTTGAGTAAATTAACAGAACCTTCATTTAACCTAGGAGCTGGGCGACTTAATTGAGGGAAATATATGTTGGCGGAAGGAAGCGACTAGGGGAGGGAAGGAATGGCTAAAATAAAGTGATCTAAAAATTACAACTTCAAACAGAAGAACTGGTTTTGTGAGATTTTCAGAAGTGCAGTTATTCGGATGATTGAACGGTGCCACTTTCAAATTAAGGAAATCTTTGTGTATGGGTTATGTGCACAGTATTCGAACATTTCCTAGTGTCAAGATTCTTTCCTGATCAAGAAATGTAGCCCGCTCAACAAAGTGGGGTTTTCTTGTTGAGAATTTAAGCACGACAATTATACAGCCTTTTGCCCATTACTCAAATTATGCGGTAACTTCAACTTTCACTTATGCCATGATTCTCGGAGGGTAATGGGCTGGATTATTCGGTAAAAGCCACAAACATTCACTCAACGTTACATCAGTTTTAGAATACATCTAAATTCCTTTTATGACTGTAAGAATTTCTCCAGCGATAGAATTTTAATGCAAAGAATCTCAAAATGATTGGTCTTCCGAGTGAAATATGTTTTCATTATTCGTTTTGCTTGCTACTTTGATATTGTTTCTGCTTTATGTGGCCCTGAGGGTAGGATTGTGCCGTGAACCGTTTCAAAGATAACAGTGGTGTGTTTGCCGGCGCGCAGGTCTCTATTACGTTTTCCGGAGGAAGGAATTAAGTAGCGCAGGGACCTCAAAGTAAATAAAGAGGATATATTTTTTTCCCAATATTTCACAATACATTTTCTTTATAGTAGAACTACCAACAGTCTCACAGTTTCATCCGTAGGCTTCTGCAACAACAAAAAGACAAGTTATAGCGTAGAAAATATTCTTCAGTTAACTTCTAAGCCGATCTTGGTTTTCGCTGGTTAAAGGAAGACTTAATTTAACAAGATCACGATAAAGCAACTCAAAAGAGCATATAAGACGTTGACAGATATCAGGTTAAATGCTCTTTTGAGTTGCTTTATCCTAATCTTGTTAAACTAAATCTTCCTTTAACGAGTTATAGAGTGTTTGCATGATTTCAATGCAGCATTATTTCAACCAAAAACATGTCCATCATGTTGTCTATGTCGTTAAATTCTACCTGCAACAATATAAAGCCAGTGTAAACTGGCAAGAGGTTATCAAGGTAAGTTACCTTGATTATCTCTTGAAACTGGCTATTCAGTGGCCAAGACAGGTACCAATTTCTCTAAAAATGTATGGTAATGGTAATTCTTTATTTAGAGTGACAAACTCCGCTTAGCCGTAAAAATTAAAAGCTACCTCGCAGGAAGCCCACTATTAAAATAACATAAATATACATCAATTAATAAACAAGTAAACAAAAGAGAATACAAACAAGTTAAAATGTAAGTACATAACTGATATAATGTATGTAATGTCTTCCAACGCGTTCAATGCTAACTCTGACAGTATGGTGTTTTGGCTAAATTATCCATTTTAAGATACACATCTGCCGGCAAGCCAATCCCTTGTGCTTTTTATTATATACTCAAAATAACATCACAATGCTAAAGCGGCCTTTTAGCCTCTTTAAAAAATCGGAATGTATACTGTGCCTTTACTTTAAACTGGGGAAGAGGGAGGGGTACTTTAGAAGTCTTTGGTGGGGCGTGTGGCCAACAGGTGAACCCCTTATTGTATGTATTTCGAACTAACTTTGAGGTTTTCCAGTAACTATTTCAGACCTCAAAACTTAGTGCTCAAGTGATGGATCCTATCGCATGTCTAATGCATAAATTCACGTCATTGGAAATGGCTCTCATTTGCAAACTAACATTTGAAACAATCAAAGTGTACCACAAACCTACAGCTTTGCCACTCATGGTCAGAACAAAAGTTCTCAAGAACAGTACCCTTTGGCCTTGCATATTGGTACTTTGTTTATTGATGAGGATGTACCCCAACCCACCACCAAACAGCTGTTTCAAATCATTAATTAAATTACCCTTATTATTTTGGTCTTTTATTGGACGTCTTGGATCAGGAGCTAGGAACAACATCAACAACAACAACAACAACAATAACAACAACAACAACAACAATAACAACAATAACAACAACAAAAACAACAAAAACAAACGTAAAACCAAAAGGTTCGTTTTGTTACGGTAACCCGGCACTCAATTGCACTTGTATTTTTGTTTCGCAGCTCTTTTGACATGGACGTGTTTTTCCCCAAGAGTCACAGTGTTTTTCCTCATACCCGTTGTGTTTGTCCTTCCTCTCATGTACGCATTCTTGGACAAGTTCCCAGTGAAACGGCAATCCAAAAACATCTCTTTTGCGGGTGTCCATTACCATGCACTTCCCGACCAAGAAGAAAGGCAGAAAACGCACGAACTAAGCATCAATGAAAAGCTTTTGGTGTGGTGGAGCATATTCATGGCCATGGCTTACCTTTTCTTGCAGTTCTTTGCGGATCAACTTTCATTACAAGCTGTCATTACATCGCTTGTATTCCCGAACAAGTCGCTTTACCTAATTGGCCATTACACTTATTACATGCTAGCCCATAATATTGGTAGACTCCTTGGTCGTTCGTACCTCCTGATAGTCTCAGTCACGTGCTCACGTGTAGCTAGTCACGTGCAAATAAAACATACTTGGATCTTGGCTGCACTCGGCAACGCGCTTATGTTTTGGTTTGTGTTTGCATCATGGTTTTACCTTATTGGAGACATAGAAGTTATTCTGGTTTTGTGTTTCATGATCGGTGTTCTTAGCGGAAGCACCTACACCAATTCACTGTCTGTTGTAGGCGAACAAATCACAGATGTTAAGGAGAGAGAGTTTGCACTGGGCGTGCTTACATTGGGATCAGCCGCTGGAATGTACGCCGCTGGGCTCTTAGGATTATATCTGAAGCCATATTTGGCTCATCACTGTTTGATTGATCTTGAATTAGGCGAAGCGTGCGTCTCGACGTTCTTAAACATGTCTGGATGGACAACCAATGCTCGCTGCTGATATAACAATACAGCGCTTATTTTTCGAGTTAGAGATACGGACCATATTTATTCCTGCCGTTTTGCAATCGACTTGCAAAAACGAGCAGAGATTCGCATCTTGTAGTATAGACCAAGAAAACGAAAACGACGTACGCCCAACCCTGTCTGCTAGGAATTAAAAGCATTCAATTTGGTACCTTAATATGAGTGAAACCAAAGTTTTACTGCACTTTGAGGCAGACATTTTTCTGTAATGAGGAGTGCCCAACGTTTTTGTGAATAAGTTATACGCAATACCAATGCGTGTACAGCCTCAGATGAAGCAAAGAAGGGCCAAAATGGGAAATGGACGAACGAACCAATTAAATACACTTCAGCACAAGTATTCAAGCCGCCAGGAGCAACAAGAAATGACGGTGTTGCTTTGCCCCTTCAGTTACTAGAACTGCGGGCTCATTCAGTTTCAAAACATGGGATTCTGTCCTTAACGTTTACTTGACCATTTAGAACATTGTTCTGGACAAGACTAGAGAATCGCAATAATTTTTATAGTTTTAATAATGCTTATTTACGAGTTTATTAATAATCTTAGTAGCTGTAAAAAGACACGAACCTACAACTTTAGTGGCTTTATTACTCATTTTT
The DNA here is from genome assembly GCF_042242905.1 of Orbicella faveolata. Classification (NCBI taxonomy): domain Eukaryota; kingdom Metazoa; phylum Cnidaria; class Anthozoa; order Scleractinia; family Merulinidae; genus Orbicella; species Orbicella faveolata. Next base: position 21,555,802 of record NW_028301547.1, on the reverse strand, counting down.
TAAAAATCGATTAAAATAATATGGTTTTTAGAATTTTTCTTTTATGAAGGGCTTTTCACTGTGTATGTTATGTGACGTTTGAGATTTGCCAAGTCAAAACTGGTTGCCTGAATAGTTTTAAACAATCCTCAATGTTAAGTTACAGAACTAAAACAAAATTCACGCTAACCAGCTGGTTTAATCACCCTTTGAACAACCAGGCCCCGGATCGTATTCGACGAAAACCGTTCTCTGCGATAGAAAGGCTATCTATATTTGTGAACTCGAGTGAACCAAGTGAAACTGATGATTTGACATGTCATCGGAATAAACTGTTATGGTAACGGTTCACTGTTTAAATGCTTCTTTCATCCGGGGCAGGTACTGGTAAAATAGGGCGCGAAAATAGGACACTGAAACATACTAACCCTAGATACTTTATTAGACACTCGCTTTAGGTGAGTGTCAGATTCTATGCTGCAACATAAGGTGCAGTCGTTTTCGTGAAGCAGCGCGATCGGTGTCCAAAGCGCGAGGCTCAATTATTTTCTTAAATAAGATGGGTAGAATGTTGCCTTCATGTCAACGATATTTGTTTTGAATTAATGATTTAATCTAGATGAAAATCATTTTCACTATGAGAATAACTATATTTTAACCTCTGGTATAACATCGAGACATTTTTCGAAGAATGTTCAATATCGTCTGTCGAATCTGTCTCATTTTCCAACAGTAAATGACTGGATTGAGGGATGAATTGAGGAGAACAAGAGTTTCCGAAAATACGTACAATACGTTTATAGTTACACTTTCATTTCCGTGTATGCGACGAGCAATCGAAACGAAAAGATGAGGTAGATAACAAACCCAGAAAAGGAGATAAATGCAAAATGTCCTATTTGCAGATTTTGTGATTCTTGTCGAATTTGCCAGGTCGTTATTTTCCGCAAGCTGTTGCATTTGAGACTGTATTTGTTCTTTGTGGCGTCTTATTGTCAAATATATCTGGTAATGAAGCAGTGTTGTAGCAAGAAAGAAAATGGATTCCATGATGACAAGAAATGCAAACGTGGTATTCGTTGTTAGTAGAAACACTGAGCAGGGACTGATCAGTGCGCTAAATAGCCATATTGTGATAACGACTGCAGCGACTCTTCTGCGAGTCACCAGATCTTCATATCGCAGTGGCATCTGAATGGCAATAAATCTATCTGCACTGATGGCCATAATACTACACAATGAAGACAAATAAAAAACGCTCAAAACAACAGCAGAAGCTCTATCTGTAGAAGGACTTGATCGATTCCATCGTAGTAACTCCGTCAGGTAAACGACTTCTAAAGGTTGGCCTAGAAAACCGATACCAAGATCGGCAACAGCGAGGTTTAGGAGTAATGTTTTCAAAGTGCTTGATAGTGTCGATGTATTTCGCAAAGCGTAGATTGTTACAATGTTCAGCATAATGGTGGTATAGCAGAGACAACCATTAAAGATTGCATTAGCGAGGAGAGCAGAATAGAGCGGATCTTCAACTTTATCTGATTCGAAGGTTACGTTTTGAGGCTCATCATTGTAAATTGCCACCGCCATCTTTTTTTCTTTAGATCAGTGAAACATAACCCGTTTGTTTTTCCCGCCGAGAGGCTGAATGCCGAATATGCTGTGTCGCAGATTGCTTGGTGAAGTTGATTATGGCGAACCGCGGGAGTTTAATTATTGGAACGAATTCATATTTAGAGTATACCTTTCTCACAGGACTATTCCACTGAAAAGGAATGGTTTTTATTTCCCAAGCAAGGAATAAGTGCAAGGAATAAACCTTATCCAGTGTTCATTGACAGGTGTTTGGAGGTTTGCAAATGCTAGTAATTTAAAAGCCTAATAAACCCTTTTGTTATTTCGGTTCAGCCAGCCCCTGTTTCACTTGCTTTTACAACGCAGCGTTTTGATTGGTCATAAAAAAAGTTTAATTACGCCCTCACTTAAGATCCCCTGCGGATACGCTTGCCATTTCATTATTATTTTAGTTAAAAATAGTATAATTTATACAGTAACAGATAAAATTCAGAAAACCCCTTTTATATAATTTTCAAATCCTTTTGAGTAACATCGCTGTCATCGAGGCATATCGAGAACAGTACGTACATCTATAAACTGACCTGGTTCTACTTGACGCCATTTAGTCCGGGCCGAGGTACTTGTGTGTTTTTTTATTGATTTGCCACCCGTTTCTTTAAGATGTTTCCTTGAATTTAAAGCTCAAGGGCTTTTTCAGTTAAATTCTGTTTATTTCAGGTCTCACGCATATGTTTGAAGCAACGTCTATTAAAATACTCGTGGAAAAGGCCAGTTTAGACCCAGAGCCGTAGCTAATACAAGCGAACCGAGACACTTTCCTCGGTAAAAATTTTGAAATTATTTCTTTATTCCAAGTTCCGGTAAGAAAGCACTTTTTTTTGATAATGCCCCGGAAAGACTTTTAGTCTGGCTACGGCGGTTAGATCGTTGTCATGGCTATGGCGGAGTGAGTGCATGCATGCCGTTAAAAGATGATGATGATACTCATCCTGCCTGGCTTTTAGCGTCTAATTCCAACCAACAAACGCTTTTAAAGGGCCGGCTGATAATGTCACTGACGATGCGGGGTACTTTAGAACTCGAGGGATTTGCCACGAGTAAAAACATTAAAAATAATGATTGCACTTTAAATACTTTGCCGATTGGCTCAAAAAATATCAGGTGAGCGATATCTACAGCTGTCCTCAAACTCAAGCACACTGATGTTCGTCTCGGTCTCTTCTCAATTTTTCGCCGGCGTTCACTGCTTGAATGTGTTTTGTTCTTCTGGCAAATATTCAGAATTAACAAAATTTTCAAAACATACCAAAGAGTCCTTTCGTACATTGTAATATAAGTAGTTACCTTCCCCTGCACAATTATTGCCTCCGCCTTACGTTTTGAAGAGTTTCCATTAAGTAGGCGCTATACAAATCTATTATTATTATTATTATTATTATTATTATTATTCCATTAAAACGTGCCTGACCAATGCAAATTTTACAAGAAATCAATCATTTAGCCAGTGAGATTACTTAGTTAAAACAAAACGTAAACAGATGGCTGCCCCGTTCGAACCCAGGCCACATTGCTGGGAGGCGAGCGCGCCGCCCCTGCTCCCCAACGTTACGCTGCGCAATAGTACTACTCAAAATCCCATGTTGTGTGTACAGTGCGCGTGCGTGCCATATTTCTACAGTGGAGACCGAGTTGAGGAAGATCACCGAGATCTCATTCAACCTGTTTATAATAGTACTTTGATTCGCATGTAATGATGATTTTCATCTGCAGCTAGAGCCAGCAAAAGTCTAAAATTCTTAACTTTAAATCCAGCAAAGCCATTATTTTAAACGTGTTTTACAAAGGGTGGCCGCAATACGGGGTTCCACTACATCCTGCAAGAAGGTAATGACGTTGCATCAAACTGCACAAATAAAACAAAATTATCGCCTCCGAAAAATGTTTCCAAGGATGCCCACTACGGTGTGTCGAATGTGTCTCATTGTCCAGCAATAGATGATGGGGTTGATGGAGGAATTGAGGAGCACAAGAGTAAGCGAGAACTCCTCCAAGATCTCAAGAGCTATACTTTTGCTTGCTTGTACTTGATGTACAATCCAAATGAAGTACCGTGGCAGATAACAAACCCAAAATGCGAGATAGATCCACAGCGTACTTCGAACAGATTCTCGGAAACCCGAAATTTTAACAGTGTCGCTGTTTTGTGAAACCTGTTGTACTAGAGCTTGCATTTGTATGTTGTGGCGTCTCACGATGAAGTATATCTTATAAGAATACCAGGTTGTTGCAACAAAGCAGAGTGATTCTATGATGACAATACATCCGACAGCGATACTCTCTGGAACCATGAATTCAAAGGACAGTCCCAAAAAAGTGCTGAAGAGCCATATTGTGATGACCACTCTGAAAACTCGTTTTTGAGTAACAATATCCTGGTATCGAAGAGGTTTTTGAATGGCAATGTATCTTTCTGTACTTAAGGCCATAATACTAAAAAACGATGATAGACAAACAATGTTTACAACAACATGAGTACAAGCGACAAGGCTGGTATGATTTGACAAGTTGGATCGTAATAATGCGACCAAAAAAGCAATGTATAAAGGATGACCTAGCAGACCAACTCCAAGATCAGAGACAGCAAGGCTTAGGAGAAACGTTTTCAAAGGCTTCGACAGTGCAGATGTTCTTCGTAGGACGTAGATTGTAACGACGTTCAGCGTAACGGTGGCATAACAGAGACAGCTATTGAAGACAATATTAGCAATGATGGCAGAATAAAAGGGATCTTCCACCTGTGAAGGTTTGGAACTTGAGTTCTGTTTCTGTGGGCCGCAGATTAAATTATCCATGATTGTGATTTGTCCGAAACATCAAAATTATGGATTGAGAAATGTAGGTAACCACACAACCGAAGGACGAATTTACTACGTGTGTCCGTTCAGCCGTGACGAAGCGCCTTTCACTGAGGGGTGGTGCTTGGAAATCGAGTATGATTCGTTTAGTTTGGATTCCTGACAGTTAGAGCAATAGTCCTTTTACTAAATGGAATCGAAGGAAGAAGCTTGAGCTGATTTTGACTCACATACGTTTGCAGGTGCACGCCTTTAATGTATGTTGCAAATTATTAGCACACTGAAACAAGAAACAAACTTAAATTTGTCCGGCGTTGATTGGTCGTGACAAAGCATTGATGTCACTGGTTGATTTCCTTAAAGGAGTTATGTCAAGCTGTTAATTGTTGTGCGTGAGCAAAGTGTCATTTATTTTTCGTTAATATTATTTTATCCTTGAAACCCGCAAGAGGACCAGTTGCCATTTTGTTTCAATTTGTGTCAAAAGGCAGAAACAAAATTACAACTAAAGAGGACAAAAGGTGTTAAAAATGATTAATTTAAGTAGCGTTTGACCCGCTTGCAGAACGCAAGTTGGACTGGTCAGCTTGAGCCGGGAACAATTAAGGAGTTAATTGGCACCTTCCTTTTGCATTTACATATTTGTGAAAATTATTAAAGGCGGCATGCAGGTCCCTTTGACTCGCCATTAATATTCAAGGTTTGCCTTGAGATCATGGGAAGGCTCTTAAACAGATTGTCCTTTGCATTGGATCGAGTATAATAATAAAGCAAAAGCGAACGTTAGTACTAGAACTTAAAACAAAGTTGAAGGGGAAATAATAAAAAAATAGAAACCAATGTAATAGAAAAACAGCAAGCTCACCGGGTTATGAATTTCGGTCCATAGTCCGCCCATATTTACAATGAATGTTAACGTTGCCATATGTGGATTAGGAAGAAAAATTTACAGGCTGGACCAGATAAAACCTGATCTGCAGATTCTCGTTCAGGGGCGCTTGCAGGTGGAAAATTACTAGACACACAATAAACACGACTCAACCTTTCTTAGTTATTTAGCCAAAATCTGACCTTAATTCGACTGGTTCTAAGAAAGGTGTTTTAATTCACCAACCACCCTCGCTGAGATGTTTCCCTTGTTATTAGTTTTCGCCCCAGTTTGATAATTAGCATAAGGTTTCTAACATACGAATGAAATTCACAAAAGTTTAAGAAACCTGAAGTCTGTTACACTAACAATTGCCAGGCAACCAGATTATGACTTGACCTGAAGAAAACACTCTAAATCATAATCATGGGAAATGTGGGCAGCATGGAACTGTCTGGTAGCCGAAGCCGACTTCTTTAAATTTTTCTAAAGTCCTTTTTGCTTGATTTGACCTTATGAGTTACTTGGTTTTTCTCATTTTTTTTAAAGACTTCAGAAGTTCACAAAATAATTCGTAACTAGTTTTGCTATAGCCCGGAAGTCACATACGTACGCAATGCGGCCCTTTTTATTAAGACAGTATCTACAAAGAACGGTTCAGATCGTTAGTCATGGCTAGGGCTGTGTAGGTGCAGGCATGCCTTTAACAGATGATGATGCTTCGATGTTCATACGTTATCGAATCCTTCTGCCGGGCTTTCAGTATCTAATTATAAAAGAGCCGGCTGAAAAAGTAAAATATTGTCACTGATAATGCCGGGTACTTTCTTTGGAAGTCTAGGAACTTGTCATGAAGAAAAACATTACAAATAAAAATGGTTACATACTTTACCGATCGGCCCAAACAACTTTGCTGGCGTTTACGTCTTGTGTTTCGTTTCTTAGAGAAGTAATCAAAATTAAAACGTTTTAGAGGCCCCTCCTCTGTTCAAAGAACAGCTTTTATCTTCCGTTAAGCTCCCTCCATGTTATGTTTCGAAGGGTTTCCATTATAGCTTGTCGAATATTTCTTATCCTCTAACAGTAAATAGGGCTGAGGCAGGAATTAAGGAGAACAAGGGTCCCGAAGAACTTATTCAACGTGCTTAAAGTCATAGTTCGCCCTGCGTGTGTGAGATGACCAGTCAAAATAGAGTGGGGCAGATAACAAGACCAAACTGCCAGGTAGATGAGAAGTGTACTTTGGGCAGATTTTCTGAGACTCGCAATATTTAGCATGCCACTATTTAGTCGAGATTGAATTAATGCAATAGAAGTAAAAATAAGGATCGATTTACTTGGTTTTTCCCATTTTTTAGCACTGCAGAGGTCAATGAAATAAACTGGAATAACCCGTAAGCCACATATGTACGCAATGCGGACCTATTTGTTGAGACAGTAGCTACAAAGAACAGTTCAGGTGGCTACGACTGTGTGGGTGCAGGTATATCTCTAACACAAGATGATGCTTCGATATTCATACGTTGTCGAATTCTCCTGCCTGAATTTTAGTATATAATTACAAACAAAAGTAAAATATTGTTACTGATAATGGCGGACACTTTAGAAGTCAAGGGACTGGTCATAAATAAAAGCATTACAAATAAAAAACGTTGCACTTCCAGTACTTTACCGATCAGCCCAAACAACATAACAGGCGTTTTTTCTACGAGTTTTGTTTCTTTTCTCTGGAAAGTAATCAAAATTAAAACACCTTAGGGTCCGTTCCTCTGTTTAACTGAACAGTTGTTATCTTCCGCAGAACTGTCTCCACCTTACGTTTTGAAGAGTTTCCATTATAGCGTGTCGAATATTTCTTATCCTCCAACAATAAATGACGGGGTTGAGAGAGGAATTAAGGAGAACGAGGGTCTTGAAGAACTCATTCAACGTGCTTGAAGTCATAGTTCCCCCTGCGTATATGAGATGACAAGACAAAATAAAGTGAGGCAGATAACAAACCCAAAATGCCACGTAGATGAAAAGTGTACTCTGGGCAGATTTTCTGAGACTCACAATATTTAGCATGCCGCTATTTATTCGTGTTTGGGATTGAATTTGTATGTTGTGTTGTCTCGCAGTTTTGCATATCTTATAAGAAGACCAAGTCGTTGCACCAAAACAGACGGATTCTATCATGAGAATGATCACAATAGTGATTTTACCTGGAAGAACGAACACAAAGAACAGCCCTAAAAGAACACTGAGAGACCATATTGCAGTGACTACAGTAATAACTCGCTTGTGAGTTACAACATTCTGGCATCGTAGAGGCTTTTGAATGGCAAAGAATCTATCCGCACTTAAAGCCATAACACTACAAAACGAAGATAAATAAAAAATGTTCAAAATAACACGAGTAGATGCAACAAGAATGGGCCGATTGGAAAGGTTGCATTGCAATTTCACGTCCAGGTAGGCGAGATATAAAGGTTGACCCAGCAAACCAACACCAAGATCAGATACAGCAAGACTTAGAAGCAATGTTTTGAAAAGATTTGGTAGTGAAGACGTTTTCCGTAGTGCGCAGATGGTGACAATGTTCAGCACAATCGTGGTATAACAGAGACAGCTGTTGAAGACAATATTAACGATAGTAGCAGAATAAAGTGGATCTTTAACTTGTAAAGCTGTGGAACTTGAGTTTGGTAGCTTGGCTTTGCAAAGTGAATTATTCATGATTTCGCTTTACATTGAACGTTTTCAATCAAGTTCGACTTTAACAAATGTTTGTAGCCACAGTCTAGGAACGAAGGATGAATGTCGTATGGACTTGATAATTGTTCACCACTACACGTCTTGACTTGGCTGGTGTAAACGTTTCACTCAATGTGAAGAGCTGGAATCAACGAAGACGGATTTGATTATGAAAAAAAAACGATTTTCTTTACAAGAAAAAAGCTTGAGCTTTTGTTCGAACGTACATGTATGCTGGAAATTCTTGTCACAACAGAATTTTCTCTCAGGTTTTTCTTAAAAAAAAAAAAAACCGACGCCTTGTAAGGAGGCTTTTAACAAAACAAAGGAGTTTGTCAGTCAACAGTCTTCTCCTCCCGGTGATATGATTGGCTGTTTAAAAATTCGGTGACACTGAGGATTTCTTTGTTATTGACATTTCGTGCTATTGCTTTGTCATTTGCGGAAATTATTTTTTCTTGGTAACTTTTATTTTACTCATGAAATTGATAAGCCCTGAGACAATGTGTCAGCCTGTTTGAGTTTTTGACAGTAGGCAAACACTCTCCTTTGCTAACCAGGCAAAAACAGAGCTGACTAAAATTCATCAAAGTCTTGAACTGTTGCCTACAGTCTGTTGGGTATCATTTTTACCCGCGCTAAAGACAGAGATGAAAATAAAAGAGCACATATTTAAGGAAGCCTTCTTACTACATTAATGTAATAAGGGCCCAAATGAGCCGAGCAATCGCAAATAAATTAATTGGTATCTTCCTTTATTAATGTATTAAGTGAAACATTAATTAAAAGCCGCACGCCAATCATTTCTGTTGATGCGAAATTAAAAAGAGACATGTTTTCTTATTTCACCTGAGATAAGGACCTCTGCCAGTCAGACTGAACCAGACTAAGCTGAAAAGGACAAAGCAATGGAAGTCTCTTACGGTCTCCGTCCCCGATGATGGCTCCTGGTATAAAACAACTTTATTCTATTATATTTAATATGAGAAGTCGAAGAAGTGAAAAAATGCTACTCAAAGAAGAGGGGAGAGGTTGTAAGTCCCAGAAAAATATTTTTCTGGCCAATCAGCGGGAGGAGATTCGACTAGTGCTGGAACTGGTTCGGTAAGAATATATTCCCGGGGGCTTTTCAGCTCTCGAAGTAAACTTTCACCCGATTAATATCGATCGCCCGAAAATATCGCTTCGTGCCGGCTAGTAGCCCCTGGGTCTCCGTGTATGTTGTATTCTTCACCATCTACGGGTATATTACGAACTCATAAAGCGACCAACTCCCAGATAGTTATCGCTCAGTCGGTAGAGCACTGCACCGGTATGGGCCTGAATTTTTTTCAGGCTTTAATTTCACAATTACTTAAGTTGTGTGCATAACTGCGATGATCAATCATGTCTTGAGATAGTGATTTATCCGATGGATAGCGTTTATCCACGCTTTGCAAAACTGGGCTTAGTATGTTGCACATCAAAAAAGTATACGATCCGTGAAAGGTCTGTAAAGTTGTACATGTAGGGCTGCTGAGTGGAGTCAGATACAAAAGGGAAGGGGAGGTACAATATTGCTTTTCACGACTGTTCTACATTCCATTTTCCAAACTCTAAGACTCGTTGTTTTCTGCTGAAGATTTCTTGTCCGTGTAAAGTCTTTTTACGCGTTCCATAAAGAACATCTTAGAAAGCCTGGAGAAAGACGACATTTAAAAGAGGTTTTAAAGTGCACCTAACCCCAAAAATTTTTTTTCGCTAGAACGAATCTACTTATTATTTGAAATAGTTCTGCGAAAAAATTTTTGAATTCCGTTAAATCCTCGATTTTCTGTGCCACGACGAAATCTCGAAAATAGCTCCAAAACACTGCCATTTTGTTTCACGACCGAGTTTGAGGAGAATGGGTCCAGCGGCTCTTGTGACGTCTACCCAGGAAGGTTGGATATCTGTTTTCCTCTCATTTCCTTCAGGATGGTGCAATACACATTCGAAAAGTGCGCAAAAACGCCTTCCAGAGGTGCTATCGGTTGTTGCAGCAATATTCCAGATTTAAAGAAAGATATACTGTACAATTTACTGACGATGATCGGCTAATGGTGCAATAAAGACGTAAACGATGGTTGATTTTGTCGAACCGAAACAAGCGAACTGAATCTGTGAGAACCATTGAAGAACTGTCACTGGAATTTGTTCCGCAGACTTTCGAACGCTATTTTCATAAATTTCCTGCTTAAAGCTAACCAGCAATTTGTAGAAATACTACCTACAACCCATATCTTCCAATCCCGCAGTATTTATAACATAACCGGCAAAGTTGTGTGATCCGGTCATGATCAAGAAGCGTTATACTGATATGTAAATAGATCGCAACTGTACGCTGCTAACCAACACTTATTTCTCTTTCGATTTAGATGAAAGTCGAAGAGTAATCCTCTAGAATTACATGATAACAAAATTGTTAGACTCACAGAGTTTTTCGAAGGTTTGGAAATCAGCAGTGCGACAAAGATTCTGTGCAATAGCGTCGAAAATATGACCGCGTAACATTATCTGCGGACCGCTTAGGGAACACATCCTTTTCGCTTATCCGACGAATTTCTCTGCAAACTTTGAGAACAATTTACATTGGTTATTTGGAGTTACGACTTAAAACGCGTGACAATGTGAAATCGGTAATTGTATGAAATGTTTCCTTCCACCTTGCTTCCCGCAGCTTCAAAAATACAGGTCCAAACAATACGATTTTCAATCGATCGAAGCCAATGTTTTGCAGGTCATCAAGTCTCGAAAACTGCAACACGTACGTCGCTCTTATAAACATGAAGCATTCAACTGAAAATAAAACACAAACTGGATTTAACAGAACCTTGACAAAATACATTCTTGGTAAGGACAAATGTAAACGGGCTATAAACACGAGTGGGAATCTTATGTTTAGTTGACAAAATTACCATCCAAAGCAGTCCTTGAGTTTTCTTTCCTGCTTTTCGTTTGCCTGCTCCTCCACTTCGTATCTATCTTTCCATTCCTAATATACAGGCAGCTCGTCCGCAAAGACGTCTTCCCCGTCGTCGCTTGAAATATTGTAAATTGCTCTCAAAGCTCTAAGCAGTGAGTTCACAGTTGTCGAACGCGCTCGATCGAAGTTTATTTCGGAGCCTTCCGAATCGAAACTTAACTCTGACTCCAGTGACGAAAAAGAAATGATTCTGAGACAAAACTTGGACGTTTTAGCCCCAAAATACATCGGAACGATTAGTTTTGCGTTCTATTTTCTCGAGCAAATACAGAGAGTTGACTGAGGCGCTATTGTGTTTGGTTCCTGGGTAGACGTCATCAGGTACCGCCGCCCCAGACTCCCTAAAACGCGGTCGTGAAACACTTAATCGCGACTTTGAAAGGGCATAGAAAATCGAAGATTCAACCAAATTCAAAAATTTCTTCGCCCAAATGCTTCAAATAAAGTCTAGATTTGTTTTAGCGAAAAAAAAATTTTGGGGTTAGGTACACTTTAATAGAAATGCCACAACGTTAAAATCAAGGTAAAGTGGCCTAAACCGGGGATTGGGGGGGGGGGGGGGGAGGGGGTGGGGTCACTCCGCTGTTAAAAAGGCGGGGTCGTTAAGAGGTGTAAATTGGGGATTTTGATTATATAAACACTTGTCAATGAAATACCAAGTGAGCTTTCGCGCAGAAACGATATCTTCATTCGTTAAATAACACGTTATCTTCACAGTTGAAAAGATGAGCTTTGCTATGGTTACATAATAAAACGCGCCTTTCGCAGCGAAAGCGAAATGGTGCCTCTTGCTTGGTGTAGAAGACAAAGCTGACCTACTAACAACAGAGAACATATGAACGAGGAAACGATGAAGACAAAAGGTTTGTGGGGCGGCGTGCTTTTTTGACGTGTTCTGTGTCTTCTACACCAAGAATAAAAGGAGCCGAAATGATCTGGTATTTCGTTGGTGTTTAAATGACAAATTGAACATTACATGGCCGCTTGGAGATACGAAACTTCCCTTCGAGTGCTGAAAAAATTTTTACACTCGTTCCCTGCACTTACACTTGAAATATTTGTCACCAATTAAGGAGAAACTTCTTGTCTCCAAGCATCCTGTAATCATTCACGGTGTTCAGAAAAGAACATCAATGTCCTTACCAATCAAAATATCTTTTACGGTTGCATGCAATGGTGGTTTATATCGATGGGGTATGAGATTTTTCAAATTTCTTCAGAGATGAAATCACTCAATGACAATGCGTTAATTTGTTTGAAATTTGTGTATGGGATCTTTACGGGGTCAAATAACACGTACGAACAAGAAGTGACTATTTTTGTCATTTAACACAAATGTTTGATTATTACAACAGTTAAGTTAAAGAAAGAAGTGTGACGTCATATACAAATTAGAGTGTGCTGATTGTGAAAAGATCTATATTGGAGAAACCGCCCGACCATTAAAGGTCCGGTTAAGGGAACATTCTAACAACTTCAGGAGAGGAGAATTCGTGAGACCTTGGAAATTCTGTGCCAGTCTCCGACGCTCAATCGAGACCGTGGATTTGAACTTTCGGCCCTATACAGGGATGTTTTGACACATGACTTGGCCCACCCAAGCTCACGTGAAAAATAGATTCCTGCTGTGACAGCTCAATAGCTTGTGATCGGTAAGACTTTGACTCTGCTTCGGTATCTTGTTTCTATAGAGCAGTTTTCAATTTCAAACCAAACCAATAACAAACTAAATAGACTTCTCAGCAAATCTCAAACTGTAGTAAAACCAAAATGAAACCAATTTAATCAAAACTAATGTAATTGGCTGATTATTTTCGACACTCAATTGAAAACTGCTCTATCATCACAAAAACAACTTGTTACATTGATCAACACATACCATCTAAAGAGGTTTGGCAAGTACTGCTTAAAATAGACCATTAGTAGGGCTGGTTCACTTGAAATCCAAACTTCATCCAAGTTGTTGGCCATGCTTACTGCCATTAACTTTGCACAGCGCTCAGTCGACATTAATTCTAACTCAGATAAATCTGGTGGATTTTTAAACTCCTGCAAGGACAAAAGCCTTGAGTCACTGGAAATTTCTCTCTCAAACTCAACAATTAAATATTCATCAAGTTTAAACAAAGGAATTCATGATCGTGAATTAGCACAGAGTTTCATGAGCTGTATAATTATGAGTTATATAATTAGCATAGAGTTTTATGATTTTATTTCTCTGTTTTCTCCTTAGTTTTGGTTTCGATTAAGAAGGTATAATCAAACACTAACAGGAGCCACTCACTGACACCAAAGAACGTGTTTGACCACATTTCCAAACAGCTTGAAGTTGATCAAAAATTCTCAGTGTTTCCGGAACACGTTCTTACAGTGGAATTTTCGAAATCAGCGCCTGTGACGTCATCTAGCTGCAGATTATACAATAATCATGTCAAGGAATCAGGTCAAGGACATTCAAGGTCATGGGTAATCATGTTATGTATGACTGCAGTGCATGATTTCTAAGGGTAATCATGTCAAGTTCGTGCGTTTTGTGTTGCTTTCCATCAGTGAAGAAGCAAAAACATGACTTCCTTTTTTTTCGTTCAATGTGTAATAAAACAATTATTAGATTCGGTTTTTGTGATATCCAGAATAATCAAGGTCTCAGTAAGGGTTATCAGCCTCAGGAGCCTTCAGCTTTGGCTGATAACCCCTACCTCGACCTTGATTATTCTAGATATCACAAAAACCTCATCCAACAATTGTTTAGTATACAACAGCTTTCCTGTATTCTGATTGACTGTATTTTCTTTGCCAATTGGTATTAAAACACTCAATTATATATCAAAAGGCCAATCCACCAATCCAAACTTAGTTACAAGTTGTAAAGACGTCAATCAAAAAACAATGTTTTCTTACATCATTGATGTTTTCAGTGAAAGAATAAAGATTGATGTTTGACTTGACAGGTCCTGGTAGAACAGTCTGTACATGAATGTTGTGCTCAGCCAGCTCCAGCCGTGCAGTATCAAAGTAGCCCTAAAAAAATGATAATGGCAGTAAGTACCTGATGCATTTTAAGGCCATTAGACTTAGTGCTGTTCCCCAAGACAGAGCCATTAGGGAGCACTGGGGTTTGAGGGGAAACAAAACCAAATGTTTCCTGTGGGGCCAGTATCTTTATGTGTTTTGTTGTAACGCAAGGATGTAATTCTGAAAGAAAGTGTCAAAATTTTATAGTGGACCTGGCCACTCTCTGATCCAGCATGTGGCTGGTGATTGAGCAAAAATACTGTTGTTTCCTTGGAAATAAATTATAATATGTGAGCAAGGACTAGATGGTCTTAAATTGACATTGTTGTTGTGTGATTAAGTGTGATTCAGTGACACATCTCGAGAATGGCTGTAGGTAATATAGCTTACAATAATTATAGTGAATGGTTTGAACCCAGGAGTATCAGTAGTTCGTATAGTGTAATCGTCCGGGTGAGTGTAGTTCTGAAAAGAGCTGTTGTTGGTGACTGACGTTTCAACAGCCTGAGCGGAAGTCATCTTCAGAGTCAAGTGAATGGTGTTTGTCAGTCGATGATGTTAAAAGTCTGGTCCTTTGAACGTGATATATTGATATATATAATATTATTGTTCGTATAGTGTGATTGTCCGGGTGAGTGTAGTTCTGAAAAGAACTGTTGTTGGTGACTGAAGTTTCAACAACCCAAGCGGAAGTCATCTTCAGAGTCAAGTGAATGGTGTTTGTCAGCTGGACAATCACAATATACAAACTACTGAAACTCCTGGGTTCAAACCATTCACTATAGCTTGCAATTGTTGAGTAACTTTGTTTAACAGCATTTTGATCCCAATCACATACCTGCAATGCATGTTTACTGGCACAATAAGTTGCCGTGAAAGGTGCTTCTGCGAAAAATATTTTAAAAATTTCATATATTCTAAATAATGATACCATAGTTATCAATATTACCACAAATGAACTGAATCAAATGAACTTAATCCACCAGGCTATGATATGTAGGTTTTTACTGCACTGATCAAAGAGGACTTAAATTATTAAAAAAAAGAAAACCATTTACGGGACAAAAATATTAGGAGTGACAAAAGTGTGATGTTTCGGTTTCTGTCTGTTGTTCCATCTGGGGTGGCAGTCATTCAGTCAGTCTGGCAGTCAGGCAGTCAGGCAGTCAGGCAGTCAGGCAGTCAGGCAGTCAGGCAGTCAGGCAGTCAGGCAGTCAGGCAGTCAGGCAGTCAGGCAGTCAGGCAGTCAGGCAGTCAGGCAGTTAGGGAGTCAGGCAGTCAGGTAGTTAGGCAGTTAAGCAGTCAGGCAGTTGGGTAGGCAGGCAGTCAGGTAGGTAGGCAATGAGGCAGGCAGGCGGGCGGGTGGGCGGGCGGGCAGGCAGGCAGGCAGGCAGTTATCAGCCACTCCTGTCAAGACTTCTAAATTTTATAAATAAGTTTAACAATAAGTTATAAATTAACCCATGTAGTTAATAATTAAATATTTAAAAACCCAAAAACACTTTAAATTTAATCATCTTGAAATCATTTTTTATTTCTTAATGTACACTTTACAGTTGGACTGGCCCATGGATAACTAGTGCTAGTCTAGGCAGGCCAGTCTACCAAAATATAGTTACAATTTTTTGTGTTACAATTAAATTAGTAGAAAAATAGAAAGTGAGAAAAAAGTGAATAACACATTCAAAAAAGGTGGGAAAAGAATGAGAAAAGAAGGGAGGGGTTATCAGTCATTCCAATAAACAGAGTACATATAGTGAAACATTTAAGAATAAACCTTATTAAAAATGCACAATGTTTCAATATTGTTATGATATCCTGATGTCAAGTGAAAAGTAATAAAAAAGTAGCTAAGTTTATTAATACACAATCATGTATATGTTAGTAGAGTGCTAATTAAAACAGTTTTGCGCAGAACAGAATGCAGAAAAATGATGTAGTTTCCAGAATAAACTAATTAAAATTAATGACATTACCAATTTTTCCAGCCACACTGCTCACCACCACAATCTGCCCCTCATGATGCTCAATCATATGCGGCAGAACTGCTTTGGTCAAAGAGATGGTACCAACAACGTTTAAATCCAAAAGTGCTCTATCGACCTCTAATGATGTTTTTTCCACCAAACCTCTCTGTGCTCTACCAGCATTGTTCACCAGAATGTCAACCTACATTAAGAAAACAAATGTACTTGTACCAGCTGCTTCAATTCTGCCTCGTGTCATTCTGCTGTTGTTTTTTTTGGATTTCATTTCTTGATTTCTATTAAGATTTCTAAAATAACAAAGGTTCAGTGCATAATGATTAACATTACTGTGCTCTTTAAGTCAACAAAGTTTGGAATGCACTTTCAAGGGCGCATTAAAGTTTAATAAGAAAAACAACATGTACTGTAGTCCGCAGATAGAAGTAATGACACTTGTCTGGTAATGTTCCATAAAAAGTGCAATTTGAAGTTCTAAGTACTACAAACGTTAATAAACTGTCCAGTACATTGCTGGAGTATATGAGTGTCTGAACCTCACAAAACAAGAAAATCATCTAGTTCATGGCAACATCAAAACATCAAACAGAAGTTCTCTGTTAACACTTTATTAACACTTTATTGCATGGAATGTCGTCATGTAACTGTGCACAATAAAATTATTTACCATGGACTGATAATGAAATGCACGGAAAATAAAAATAAAAAACTCCAGGCTTTTTTCCAAACTCCTTCCAAAGCATAAAATAATTATTATTGAAAGTTTTAATTTGTAGATTCAGTATAGCCAGCAAAATTGCCTTGTTTGATAGTCTGAAACTCTGACTCTTATAACATTTATCAAGAAAAAGACACTGTACCTTTTTAAAGTGCTTGAGGACATCCTGGGTCAGTTTTTCATGTGTATCAAATTTTATTGAGTCCACAGGAAGGACAAGAATATCTTGATCTTTTTCAAATGAGGAATCATGATCGATAGCAATAGCTGAAATATAAAGATTAAAAGCAAATGTATTATGTATGGAAAGGGCAAGAAATTAGCAAATATCAGTAAATTAGTCAAAGAGGGTTTACATTGAATTTTAACTAATGTGTGATCACAATAAGGGCACATATGAGCCTAAAGTCTGATAGTTATCATATACAGGTATGCAGTACGTGAATGAGGAATTTTAAACATTGAGATCTGTTAATTTGCAAAAGAGTTGCTGGTGAGATATTTTTGTTCTTGTAATTGATATAATAACTGGTGATCACATATCTTAAAAATGCAGCCTGACTGAAGCATGGTGCATGGTTTACTTTTAACACTCATCAATTGTGTCAGATTCCAGAAGGATCAAGAGGTCTGGGTTCTGCCTGCGGTTGAAATCTGGGGGTGGAGACTCCCATAAAAAAAAGATGAAGGTGTTTGTCGTACCCTTCAGGGGTTACAAATGCGGCTTTTGGTACCTGTTAGGTTGTCCAGCCTCAAAAAGTCCACAGTGGCAGCTTTTGCGGTACCTTCTAGGGTATTGAGCCGCAAAATACAGTCTGTGACACTGGAGATGTGTTGTTTTTGAATTAGTATCTTTTAGGGGTGAAAAAAGTTTCAAGCCACACACAAAACAGGATGTTGGTACCTCTTAGGGTTTCTTTTCAAACTTTCTTACAAGCAACCCCGTCCTTTTTGTATGGGAGTCCCCCCCCCCCCCCCCCCCCATGGGGTTGAAATCTGTGTCTTCCTACATCAATCATAATATACATCAATCTGTGTCTTTCTGCAACTAGGGAATGAAATCAGGGTACTTTTCTCATTGCATTATTTGAAGGAATGCTCATCCTCAGGGGGGATGGATACTACTGGAGTTGACTGAGGCATAGAAAAGTAATAAAAGCTGCCCTACAAAGATGCTCTTCTTAATTTTATGAAAAACTGTGGTGACATAATCAAATCATTCAGGGATTTTGCTTGTCACAAATCAGATGGCAAGCTGTTCCACGACTCAGCTCCAGGGAATAAATTGGATAAGGGAACAGCAATTGTGAGATGAAAACCCCTAGGGTGCCAAATGCTCCCGGGTCGACCAGGGGGTTGGCAAATGCCTGCTCCCTCGACAGTGATAAAATTTCAAACGCCGCAACCCCGGCGGGTGCCTGGCTACCAGAGCTGGGTACGGAGGCGAGGTGACGGGAGATAGACACTGACAGAATGTTCGGTAAGTTAAGTTTACTAATATGTAAATGCTGATCGCCAGTTAATACCAGTGATCCAGTGATCACTGATTGGCCTTTCAGGTTAAATAAAGTCTTTTATTTACTAGTAAGTCTTATAATAAGTGAATAAGTACGATGTGATTAAATGCAAACCCATTTTGCCCAAGTTATTTCATCTTAATTCAACCTACCTGCACAATTCTTCTTGACTCTCTCTAATTCTGCTTTCCTTCTCGCAGACAGTACTAATTTACAGCCATATTTCACCAGCTCATAAGCCAAATATTCACCGATACCGCTCGAAGCGCCAGTAATCCAGACCACTTTCCCGCGCAAGGCAACCGCTGGATCTTGACCGATCTTCTCATAAATCATCAATGTAAAATCCCCATCTTGGAATTTGAAAAGTAAGAAACAAACAAGAGGAACAAGAACTGCAGCAATCAAGGAATTTCGGCCCACCATGACCATGATCCGAATACGTTGTTAGATAGAAGACACGTGACCAACCGTGACAGAATGGCTGGTTTGCAGTGTCACGCCATTAAAAATAAAAATCATAACCATTCAATAAATTAAGTCAAGAAGCTGGGATGTGAAAGGTGATTGATATATAAACAACCTCGCCAAGATTTAGGTCTGTGCAGTTCTTCATTCTCCCGCTATTCGGAGAAGTGTTTCACACAAATTTATAGAGCTTTGTATGGAGTCGCCATGTTTGTGCCCCTCGGAGGGACAGAAACATGGCGCCCGTAAAGTAACAGAAACATCTGTCATTGAGTTTACCCATTGAAACGAAAAGTCATTACTCTAGAGTTCCGACACATTGAAATTACCACTTTTTCTAGAGCAACAACTGTTTAGTTAGCAAAAACTTGAGCAATAACTCATCTTTTTGACCATTCGAGAGCCTTATCGGGCCGCTATTTTAATGTCACACAACGCATAAACTTAGAAATTCAAACGTGCCCTATTTCAAAATGAGGAATCCTGTCGAGCTTAAACGCTGCAAAACATCAAGTTATTAAAGGGTCGTACATCTGATGAAACTAAAACTTCAGAAGGATTGGTAATTTCTTATTTTGGAAAATGACGACGTCACATGAAAAGCGACAATAGGAATGGGGCCCATGGACCAAGGACCAAGGAACGAAAGGAATAGTAGACAAGGAATGGAAAGGACGGAACTTTGGTTTTATCTAGTAAGTGTTACGTACACCACAAAGACGCTGTAATCCCTAAACACAATATTCGAGAACTTTGTGTATAGATATTCCCTCGACCGCTACATAATGTTTGGCATGACACAGATTTGTCTGATTTGGCTTCTTGGCTCCTTTTAGGCCTTAAATAGTTGAACCTAACCTCACTTTTTCTAACTCTCAGACGCTTTTTGAGTGGCTGGCTGGAAAATAGAGTAGTAATAAAGTGGTTTTCAACTGAGTATCAGTGAACCAATCAAAATTAACTTAAAGTTATAACGTGTACGGACGCAAAGCGCGGGAAAACGAGTGTGATGCGCGAGTGAGTTACGATTGTTAAATTATATTAATTAAATTTACTTCTGATTGGACGAGAAAATGGCTCTAGTTTTTTAGCCAAGCGTGTAGCATAGTGATGCAAAACCAATTATTACTTTTCGACGCTCAAATGAAGACCACTCTAAAACCAAAGTAATCACTCAGACCAACCACAAAGAACACAGACCATCCAATGAACCAGTTAACTCGAAGCTAAGTCATGTAACTAACGTAAGGCGCGAGAAAACGTGTACGAGCGAATCAGGATTGGATTTGGTTTTAATTACTTCTGACTGGATGACAAAGTGGCACAAGCGAATCGCGCAGCGTACTAATGCGAAACCAACGTAAACGGGAATTTCTTTTAACAGTCGTCAAGTGATTAGCACTCAGACCTATCTATCTAGGCTAAACACATAGACACTAAAATAAAGGTTTTACTCCACTTACTTTACTTACTACCTGTGCAATTAGATTAAACAATCAGTAATTGCGAATTCAGCAATGCTTACTTTGGTGAAAAACACAACAAACATCAAGAAAGTAGCCAAATATAACTTTTAACAATACTAAGTTAGGACAAAACTTAACTGAACAGATGGTTGGTCCGTTCTCCATTTTATTAACATGCGCTCTGTTTTAGTAAACAGCCGTGTGCTGCTCATATGCGCTTCTGAATATCAATTCACTGTGTTTCGAATGTGTGACATCTTTTAATGGTGGATGACCGAGTTGAGCGTGGAATTTAGGAATACCAGTCACTGAAATATCTGTAAACGACTGTTTATGAGTAATTTGATTCGTATGTAATGGTGGTTTTCATATGCAGCTATATATAAATCCAGCAAAATTAAGTGTAAAGTTCTAAACTGTTAATCCAGCAGGACCATTAATTTTAACACGTTATACACAGTGTGGCTGCAGGCTACTTGTAAAAAGAAGCAGAAAGCAATGTCATTCGCCTTTATCGCACAGCAGCCATCTTGGATTGACGTCATGTACTTTTGACATCAATGCGAGGCCACGCGTGTAAAGTCAACTTCCGGCGATCGAGGAGACAAGGCGATCATCTGCAATCATGCCCAACGGAGATCACTGTTGCGTGCCGCAATGTAAAAATAATCGCGCTAAAAATATTCCAAATCATACCTTTCACCAATTTCCCAGTGATGAAGCCATTCGAAAGCAGTGGGTTGTCAAAATACGGCGAGACGTGGGCAAAAGTGTCCAGGTAAGTTGGTTGGGTTATCGATGTCATTGTTGCGCACATGTATTTACATTAATTATTATGATCTGGTCCATCTGCAGATAACAAACAGCACAAGAGTATGTTCTGTACACTTTAAGAAAGCGGATTTTCAGACAACTTTAACAGGGAAGCGTGTTCTGGAGAAGCATGCAGTTCCAAGTATCTTTTGCTGGTCAAGATCACCCAGGAAAAGAAAATCTCCCACAAAGCGAGAACCACCGCGTGCACGAGTGCGATTGTTTGATGTAAGCGTGCCATCGTCCCCTGTCACTGTGACAGGTACATATTGTTGTCGATATTTCTTTAAACATTCCTTGGTTAAAATCGTAAAATAATCAGAAGTATTTTTATGTTTTTCATTTTAATCCATAGCATCAACTTTCGGCCAAGCTTCTGGTGAGGAAAGTTCTATGGAGGTCCAACCGGAACTGTCATCCTCTCCTGTTGTTGTGGACTTCCCGGAGCCAATATACACTGTCACTGTCACACGTAAATATTGTTGTCGGTATGTCCACCAGATTGCAGTACCAAAACTCTGAAGAAATCAAAGTACTCGCTGACTCAGCCATGATGTTTCAACACGCGTGGCCTCGCTTTCATGCGAAAAATGGTGACGTTGCATCCAACATGGCGGACTGTGATTAAGGCGAATTGTCACAATCCACGCAGACCGATCGTACAAATGCAAAATATTAAAGTATAATTATTGCCTCTGAGATATTTATCGAAAGATGCCCACTATGATGTATCGAATGTGTCTTATTGTCCAGCAATAGACGATTTAGAAACACCAGTCACCGAGATCTCATTCAACGTGCTTATAACAGTAGTTTGATTCGTATGGAAGGGTGCCGGATTTTCATATGCAGCTAAGGCCAGCAAAAGTCTATAATCTTAACTTTAACCCTAAAAGACTTAACATGTTTATACAGGATGGTCGCAATACAGAGCTTCACAACGTCTTGTAAGAAGACAATGCCGTTGCAACACTGAACTGTGCAGACCGATCGTGCAATGACAAGCAAAATTATTGCCTCCGAAATATGTTTCGAAGGCTGCCCATTATGGTATGTCGAATGTGTCTCATTGTCCAGCAGTAGATGATGGGGTTGATAGAGGAATTAAGGAGAACAAGGGTAATCGAGAACAAGTCCAATATGGTGACAGTTACACTTTTTCTTGCTTGTATTTGACGAACAATCCAAATGGAGGATCGAGGAAGATAACAAACCCAAAATGCGAGATAGATCAAAAGCGTACTTTGGACAGAGCGGGTACTGGCAATTTTTACAACTTCACTGTTTTCTGATAACTGTTGTACTGTAGCTTGTGTTTGTGTGTTGTGGTATCTCACAGTTAAGTATATCTTGTAAGAAGACCAGGTCGTTGCAACAAAGCAGACGAATTCGATCATGAGAAAAATCACAGCACTGGTATTGTCTGGAAGAACGAAAAAACATAGCTCTAGAAATGCACTTAAAGACCATATTGCAATGACGGCAGTAAAAACGCGCTTCTGAGTAACAATATCCTGGTATTGAAGAGGTTTTTGAATGGCAATGAATCTTTCTGTACTTAAGGCTATAACACAAAAAAAGGAAGATAGACAAAGAATATTCAGAACTACTTGCCAAGCGACACGGATGGTATGATTTGATAAGTTGCATCGTAATAATGCGACCAGATAAGCGATATTTAAGGGTTGACCCAGCAAACCAACACCAAGATCAGAGACAGCAAGGCTTTGCAAGAACGCTTTTAAGGATTTTGACAGAGCAGATGTTTTTCGCAGAGCGTGGATGGTGACAATGTTAAGCATGATGGTCGTATAACAGAGACAGCCATTGAAGACAATATTAGCAACGATTGAAGAATAAAGCGGATTTTCTAGTTTTGAAGGTTTGGAACTTGCGTTGTGTAGCTGGGAGCTGCAAATGAAATTATTCATGATGCTGATGGGCTTGAAACTGAGCCACAAAGCCGATGGACGAATTTACTGAGCGTGTCCGTTTAGCCGTGACAAAGCCCTTTCAGTGAGGCAGAACTGAATCGGAGAAGAAGATTCCATTAAATCTCTATACCATAACGAGAAAACAATTTTCTTTTGAGATACTAAGAGGATTCGAAAGATGAAACTTGAACTGAATTTTATACACATACGTTTGCAGGTGTCCGCCCTCTATTGCAAATTATTAACACAACAAAGAAACTGACTTAAGTTATGTCCGGCGTTGAAATCCTCGATGTGATTAGTCACTATAAACGATTAATGCCCCTAGTCGGGTTCCTTAAATGAGTTATGTCAAGCTGTGGCTGTGCGTGAGCAAAATGTTATCTTTTTTTATTACTTTTTTATTTTACCCTTTAACCCGAAATAACCAGAGACTATATGCCAATAAGCAGAGAAAGGATTTTCAAAACGATCTTTGAAAGTAACTTTCTACGTTGCAAGACACAAGTAGAACTGGTCAACTTGAGCCGGGAAAATAAATAAAAAGTTAATTGGCACCTTTGGTTTGTACATGTCTCTGAACCATTAAAGGCGGTATACAGGTCCCGCTGTTTCGCGATTAAGATTCGGGATTTGCTTGAAATGAAGGCTCCTAAAGAGATTGTGTTTTGCATTGGGGTGTAACAACGAAGCAAAAGAAAACGTAGAGTGTATTTTGCCCGTTCAATGAGTTGAACGGGCAAAATACAGAATAAAAAACGTGCTAGTAAGTACATACAGAGTAATAGATATTCGTTCATGGACGCTTGTGGATTACATTACAATAAGCGCATTTGCAAAATTCTGTCATTTATTTAGCCAACATCTGAGCTAAATTTGATTCGTTACTAGAAAGGTGTTTTCATTCACCAAACACCCTTGCTGAGACGCTTTCCCTGTCATCAGTTTTCGACGCAGTTTGGTAATTAGCATAAGGTTTTCCACGTAATTCAGAAAACTTTCAGAAACATTAAGTCTGCAAGGCTAACAACAGCGAAGCGGCCAGATTATAAACTAAGCCGAAGAAAACATCCGGAATCATAATCATGACTAACAAGGGCAACTTGGAAGCTGGCAGCGAGCGTGCACTTATCAAGTTGTCGTCCTAAGCGCCCTTTTCCCATCTATTTTGACCCCCGACAGATCTTACATCTTCAAAATTTTAACCTGCGAACAGCCTCTTTTGTCTACAGAGAGGTTAAGCATGACGTTAACGGCAGACGGCAAACGGCAAAGACAACTTTGAATTTGAGTTCTTTTCTTCTAATCCGTAAATAAAGCAGACAAAAATGGAATAACTTCTCCTACTATTCATTGCAAATACAAGTAATTTCTCTCTACTGTACACACAACTGAAGAGGGACGGCACAAGTTTCATTTTTGCCGTTTGCCGTTTGCTGCAAACACCGTGCTTAACCTTTCTTATAAAACAAAACACCTTGTGGTTTTTTGGTGCATTTTGTGCTGAAATGATAATGATTGGTGCTTTTTTTAGCGTTCTGCCTTTACCGAGCTTCTCCGTTAGACCCACCAATGCATATTTGAATTGTTAATTTCTTTGATGATTAGGTTCATCATGGCAGCATCGTCTATTTTATGTCAACCTTGATAGGAATTTGATCGACATAAAAAATAACATATGTTCGCTGTATAAAAACGTGAATAACAACTTAAAAGCTGTTTTTTTATGAAATACTCCTAGTTGTCTTTTAAAGTTTCATTATAATGAATTCTTCAAAGAAGCAATCTGAAAAATATAAAATGTTGTAACTGACCATGCAGGATCATGCTTTTCAGGCGCACGATTCAGCGTTCTTATTCTTGCTTTTAAACAATTTCATTTGATCGTAGAAAGTAATTCCATTTTTCTTTCGTTTTACATTACTACGCTACATGATTAGGTCAAAAAACCCTCGCCACATTGTCGTGCAACTAGAAGTAAATCCAAACCTAATCATGACTCGCTCGCACACGTTTCCCCACGCGTCGCGTCAAATTCATGACGTCTACATATCTTTGCTTCGAGTATTTATTAGTACCAACGTCTGTCTATCTCTGTCTCATGTGATCGGGCAGAGAGTTTAATTTGGTTTTGGTTTTACGACATTCAACTGAAAACTGCCCTATCTAATACAATAAGCTCGGACAACTGATCAGGCTTATTAAAATCACTTCTATTGCTGTAGGGTTTTCCAGTCATCTGGCTATACTTTCAATTTTTTAATACAACTTCTATTCCGCTATGTTACTGAGGTAATCAAAGATATAACCGTCTTTAAATCCTTGTTGTAACTCGGCTCCACTGTCGCTCTCAGCTTACTGCTGGGGCCTTAACGTACTAGATATGCTTTGAAGTATTCCAAGCATTGTGTGTCGAATGTGTCTTATCTTCCAACAGTAGATAACAGGGTTGAGGGAGGAATTGAGAAACATCAGCGTCACCAAATAGATATTCAATGTGTATAAAACTATGCTTGCACTACCGTATCCGTATACCGCGTCAATAATTTCAATGAGGACGTTAGGTAGATAATAAACACAAAATATGAGATAAATCCAAACTGTACTGTGAGTAGATTTTCTGAGTCTCACAAGATTCTCCACGCTCGTATTTTGTGCTACTTGTTGTACTTGAGCTTGAATTTCCATTTTATGTCGTCTCATTGTCGAAGTAAGCAGGCAAAATAATATTATGATATCAAAAATGACGAGATTAATTCTCGAACTGGGTGGCGTCAATAAAACACTGAACGACACGAGAGGAATATTAAACAGCCATGTTGCGATGACCACGATAGGCATTCGTTTAAAGGTCACAAGATCGTTGTATCGTAACGGCATGTGAATAGCGGCGAATCTGTCTGCATGCATGGCGAGAATGCTGCAAAACGAAGACAGATGAAGTAAATTCCAGATAAGCGATGAAAGGATGAAGGTAGTTGGGTCTAGAACCTTGAAACGTAAAACATATAACGGCCTACCCAGTAAGCCAACAGCCAAATCAGAGACAGCCAGGTTAAGTACTAATATTCGCAATGGTTTTGATATCAAAACTGTTTTCCTCAGATTGTGGATGCTCGGCAATGTTTAGTGCTATGGTGGGATAACAGAGACAACCATAGAAGAAGGCAATATTAGCCACGTAGGATGATTAAAGCAGACCTTCAAGTTGCAAAGTTGTGGAACCTGAGTTCTGTAGCTCCGCGCCGCTAAGAGAACTGTTCTGCATGATTCTTTCTCGAACGTCGTTTAATTTTGGAACAAGAAATTTACTTATTCACAGGAGGTAAGAATGAACGTCGGTTCTTTACAGTACCGTGCTTCTGCGTGTGCTCCCGGGGGGGGGGGGGGGAGGCAAAAATGACTAAGATGGACCTATAATTGGCCATAGAATATGACTATAATGGAGTAGGGGTTCTGAGAGGCCAGCGGCACATACCCAACAAAGATTGACCCAAGTACCCCTCCCCCCCCCCCGGGGTGTGCTCGTAAGCAGTTCTAATTTCGCTATTGGACTGGAACGTTATGAGAGATTAAAGCCTTAAATGTTTGATATCCTTGAACTTTCTTGGTTTTTAACCGTAACAGAAGACATTTTAGCAATCTGCAAAGCGGCTGTTCCTACTAACGCAACTGAGAAAACTTCAAAACCCGCCTTACAGTATTTACAATTACAGTTTTATTAGTGTTAGACGTGAAGCTCGGCGAAAACCAGAAAACCGACGGAGAATTATTTGTTTGCAATACTGCAACTTACAACAACTTTAACCACAAATTTCGCCCATGGTGCTCCGCTGGCGCATTACTTTCTTCTGTGAAAATTTCCCGTAAGATTTTATTTTGCATTAGAATAAATTCAATATAAATGAAGCATTGTTTCTGAAACTTCCTCGGTAAGAATTTAAGCCTAGCTACGGCTGTGAGATTGTTGGGCATGGATGTCACTGTGTTTGCGCATCCATGCTCTTGACGATGCTTCTTCTTTTCCACAAGACATCGAATCCTCCTGCCTGGCTTTAGCATAATTACAACTTACAAACGCTTTTAAAGAGCAGGACGAAAAAGTAAAATATTGTCACTGATAGTGCCTGGTACTTAAGAAATCGAGAAACTTGTCATGAGTAAAAGCGTTGCAATTAAAAATGTTTGCACTTTGAATGCTTTGCCGAGTGGCTCAAACGATATCAGCTGAATGATGTTTACAGCTGGCCTGAAACTCAAGCACACTGACTTTCGTCTCGGTCTCTTCTCAATTTTTCAAAGGCGTTTTCTTCTTAAATGTCTTTCGTTCTTCTGGAAAATAATCAGAAATTAAAAACATCTTAGAGCCCCTTCATATATTTTAACAAAGTATTTATCTACGGCTGCACAATTACTTCCCCCTCCTTATGTTTCGAAGAGTTTCTATTATAGCGTGTCGAATATTTCTTATCCTCCAACAGTAAATGACGGGATTGAGGCAGGAGTTAAGGAGTACAAGGGTTCCGAAGAAATGATTCAACGTGCTTAAAGTCATAGTTCGCCCTGCGTGTATGAGACGACCAGTCAAAATAAAGTGGGGCAGATAACAAACCCAAAATGCCACGTAGATGAAAAGAGTACTTTGGGCAGATTTTCTGAGACTCACAATATTTAGCATGCCGCTATTTCGTCGTGTTTGGGATTGAATTTGTATGTTGTGTTGTCTCGCAGTTATGTATATCTTATAGGAAGACCAAGTCGTTGCAATAAAACAGACGGATTCTATGATGAGAATGATCACAATAGTGATTTTGCCTGGAAGAACGAACACAAAGGACAGCCCTAACAGTGCACTGACAGACCATATTCCAATGACAGCAATAGCAACTCGCCTGTGAGTTACCAAATCCTGGTATCGTAGAGGCTTTTGAATGGCAAAGAATCTATCCACACTTAAAGCCATAACACTACAAAAGGAAGATAAATAAAAAATGTTCAAAATAACACGAGTAGATGCAACAAGAATGGGCCGATTAGAAAGGCTGCATTGTAATTTCACATCCAGATAGGCGAGACGTAAAGGTTGACCCAGTAAACCAACACCAAGATCAGAAGCTGCAAGACTTAGAAGCAATGTTTTGAAAGGCTTTGGAAGTGAAGACGTTCTCCTTAGAGCGTAGATGGTGACAATGTTCAGCATAATCGTGGTATAACAGAGACAACTGTTGAAGACGATATTAACGATAATAGCAGAATAAAGTGGATCTTTGACTTGTAAAGCCGTGGAACTTGAGTTTTGTAGCTTGGTGTTGCAATTTGAATTATTCATGATTTGGCTTTACATGAACGTTTTCAATCAAGTTTGATTTTAACAAATGTATGTAACCACAGTCTAGGAACGAAGGATGAATGTCGAGTGGTCTTTATAACCGTTCACCACTACGCCTTTTCAATTGGGTGGTATAGACGTTTCACTCATGTGAAGAGCTGGAATCAACGAAGAGGATTGGATTATGAAGGAGAAAACGATTTTCTTTCCAAGGAAAATGCTTGAGCATATGTTGAAGCGTCCGTTGTGAAATGTTGGATGATCGTATATGCGTGCTGAAAATTCTTGTCGCAACAGAAATTTCTTTCAGTTTAATTAAAGCCCAGCCGCTTCCCAATCTTTATAGCCGAGACTTTTAACAAAACAAAGGAGTTTGTCAGTCAACAGTATTTTCCTTCTGGTGATATGATTGGCTGTGTTAAAAGGTTCAATGACACTGAGGATTTCCTCGTTATTGCATGTCATGGTATTGCTTTGTCATTTACGGAAATTGTGTTTTTAATTTCTTGGCTATATTTGTTTTACTCAGAAAATTGATACGCCCTGAGACCGGTTATTAGCCTGGTTTGAATTTGTCACAACAGGCAAAAACTCTCCATTGCTAACCAGGCAAAAACAGAACTGATTAAACTCCTTCAAGGTTTTCAGCTGTTGCTTACAGTCTGCTGTATATCAGTTTTACCCACGCTAAGGACAAAAGATGTAAACTTGAAAGATAACACATTTAAGGAATTCTTTTAACACCCATTTAAGGAACCCTGTGTACATAAATTTGTATTTTTAACCTGATGTTATTTATACAGGGCTCCTATGGATATCAGCCTTTAAGCTGAACGGGCTTCCCTGTTTAAATAAAGTTTTACTTTTACTTTGCTTTACCCCTCACACTGCATCAACGTAATGAGGGCTAAATAAGTTATTTGTTTTCATTCTTTATCCATGTAAAACTGCAATATTGAAGGCTGTCTCGTTGATTCGAAATCAAAATGAGACATGCTTTCGTATTTTTTATTAAGATGAAGATCTCTGGGAAGACTGAACTGAACTGAAAACAGGGAGGTTTATCAGGTTTTATAGTAGAAACCAAGGCAGTACAATAAAGCAATTGAAGTCTCAAAGCCACCGAGCCTCTTAGGGCATAGAAAATCTGCTCTGTGACTGAAACTGCGAAGACCCATGTCAAGAGTTGTAACGATTGCAACACAAGAACTTCAAAAAGAAATGATTTTATTACGCCAAAGTATAAGATAAATTCAGGTCTCGGGACTTTCCATTCCAGTGCAACTCGTCTGTGGAACAGAATTGAACCATCTGTTAGGGACGCACTTTGACAGAAGCGCTTTTTAATGGAAATCCAACGAAAAATGACGTTAGTAAACTCCGTTAATGAGCATTTTAATATTAACTACATGTAGTGATTAATTTATCAGTATTATCAGATTTTTGGTTTGCACTCTGGTTTTAGATTAGCTTAGGGAGGGCCATTATATGTACTACTGCGTCATCACTAATCAATGTTTCCCTAGTAAAATAAAGTACTATTATCATAATTAACACCCCAATGTCTTTAAAATATCTTGTTGTTCAAAATGTTTAGCTCATTTTACACTGGCATAATAATATTGTGAACTATTGAGCAAACTTTACTTTCATGCCAGACTTGATTGTTATGTAAATAGCGAAGCCTAAACAATGGCTACCTTTATATTTAGGGCCATATTACAATAAGTTTTGCAAATATTAATGTACCTCAAAAAATTATTTTGAATAACAAGGATTATGGGGTTTAGTCGGTGTTTAAAAAAGCATAAAAGACAACGAAAAATCTGCGTTCATATCCATATTTTATTTAATGCTCCAACGAGGATTTTAGCATTTCCCATCACCACAAACGCTTTTAAGAGGCTGGTCAGAAAATTTAGCCTTGACTTCGGTAATAGAGCGGTTTTCAATTGAGTGTCGTAAAACCGAAACTAAAGTAAACACTCTGACATATCACAAAGCACACAGACAATCCAGTGAACCAATCATGACTCAAAGCGAAGCCATGCAACTGACACGAAGCGCGGGAAAACGTATATGAGTGAATCAGGATGTTTTCGGTTTTTATGGACTTCTAAAAAGTGGCGCAAGATCGCATAGCGCTCTAATACAAAACTAAAGCAAACAAGAATTTCTTTTGACAGTCAAGTTTAAACTGCTCTTTACTAAGACCTACTACATATACTAGAATGCTTGGTGCCGTATTTAGGTGTGTATAATCAATAATTGTGAGTTTCGATAAAGAATTGCTTACTTCCGTGCAAGGCACTGCAAACTTCATAAGAACGTAATCAAATAATCCGTAGAATACTAAGTTGAGACAAAATATATATACAGATGCTTGCTATATTCTCCATCTTGCTGCACCGTCTTTTAGTAACTATCTGTCTAACGCCGCTTGATCATTCATTTGTTGTACTGAGTATCCATTAATGTGTGTGGAGTGTGTATCATCTTTCAAC
The DNA here is from genome assembly GCF_042242905.1 of Orbicella faveolata. Taxonomy (NCBI): domain Eukaryota; kingdom Metazoa; phylum Cnidaria; class Anthozoa; order Scleractinia; family Merulinidae; genus Orbicella; species Orbicella faveolata. The sequence continues at coordinate 21,525,033 of NW_028301547.1, read as the reverse complement.
AGTGGGTGACCGAGTTAAAGGAGGAAACACCAGTCACCGGAGATCTCATTTAATTTGAATGCATATTTTTCATATGCATTTAAGGCCAGCAAAAATCAAAATTCTAAAATTCTAAACTTTTTAATCCAGCAAGGTCATTATTTTGAACATATTTTTCACAGGGTGGCCGGAGGGCGGCGCTCCACCAAGCCATGTAACCGAAGACAGTGTCTTTACCGCAGCAACATGGTTCCGTGCAATTTTCCGTACATTTTCCGTGCAAATTCAAGAAGCATTATTGCCTCCGAAATACGCATCGAAGAATGCCCACTACGGTGTGTCGAATGTTTCTCATTGTCCAGCAGTAGATGATGGGGTTGATGGAGTAATTAAGGAAAACAAGGGTCGTCGAGAACCCGTCCAAAATGTCAACAGCCATATTTTTGCTTGCTTTTATTTGAAGTACTATGTCGATAAAGTATCGAGGCAGGTAAAAAACCCAAAATGCGAGATAGATAGAGTACTTTGGGCAGATTTTCGGAGACTCGCAATTTTTACAACGTCGCTGTTTTGTGAAACCTGTTGTACTTGGGCTCGCATTTGTGTGTTGTGGCGTCTTGCGGTTAAGCATATTTTGTAAGAAGACCATGTTGTGGCAACAAAGCAGAAGGATTCTATAATGGCAAAACTTATGGTATTGAACTTCACTGGAAACAAAACTGCAAAGGACAGTCACAAAATTGCGCTACAGAGCCATATTGTGATGGCCAAAGTAACAACTCGTTTTTGAGTAACAATATCTCGGTATCGTAGAGGTTTTTGAATGGCAATGAATCTTTCTGTTCTTAAGGCCATAATACTAAAAAACGAAGCTTGGCAAACAGTGTTCACAACAATACGAGTGCAAGCCAAAAGGACGGTATGATTTGACAAGTTTCACCGTAATAACACGACCAGATAAGCGATATATAAAGGTTGAGCCAGCAAACCAACACCAAGATCAGAGACAGCAAGGCTTAGCAGAAACGATTTTAAAGGCATCGACAGTGTAGATGTTTTTCGCAAAGCGTGGATGGTTACAATGTTAAGCATAATGGTCAGATAACAGAGACAACCATTGAAAACAATATTAGCAATGATGGCAGAATACAGCGGATCTTCTAGTTTTGAAGGTTTGGAACTTGAGTTCTGCAGCTGCGAGCCGAGCTGTCAGTGGAATTATTCATAATGCTAATTTGCTTGAAACTGAGGCATAAGACCGGTGGACGAATTAACTGAGAGTGTCAGTTTAGCCGTGACAAAGCCTTCTTTTCCGTGAGGCAGTACTTTAATCAACTTTAGTTAAGATACGAAGTGGATTCGAAGGATGCCGAGACTAAACTGTTTACTCACATATGTTTGCAGGTGTCCGCCTTGTATTGCAAACCATTAACACAACAAAGGAACTGACTTAAATTTTGTCCGGCGTTGAAATACTCGATTTAATTGGCCACGAGAAACGATTAATGCCCCTAGTCGGGTTTCTTGATGAGTTATGTCAAGCTGTGGCCGGCGTGAGCAATATGTTATTTTTTCGTTAATTGTGTTTTACCCTTTAACTTGATATGCCCAGAGACCAGATGACATTTTGTTTCACTGTGTCAATGAGCAGAGAAAGGATGTTCTTAATGATCAATGTAAGTAGTTTCTTACGTTGCAGAACAGAAGCAAGACTGGTCAACTCGTACAGGGAACCTTACAAAAATAGATAATTGGCAACTTCCTTTGGCTTTTACGTGTCTGCAAGACATTAAAGGCCGCGTGTAGGTCCCGTTAATTGGCGATTAAAATTCGGGATTTGTTTGAGATGAAGATCCTTAGACAGATTATGCTTTGCGTTGGAGTATAACAACGAAGCCACAGCAAACGCTAGCACTAGATCTAAAAACATAGTTTTTTGTATTTTGCCCCTTCAATGAGTTGGAGGGGCAAAATACAGAATAAAAAAAACATACAAGTAAATACCTACAGAGTAATTCAGATGTTCATTCAGGGACGCTTGCAGATTGAAAATTACTAGAAGTACCACAAGCACATTTGCACTTTACTGTAATTTAGCCAAATCTGAGCTTGATTTGATTGGTTATAAGAAAGGTGTTTGCATTCACAACCGCCCTCGCTGAGACACTTTTCTTGTCATTAGTTTTCGCCGCACTTTGATAATCAGCGTAAGGTTTTCAGTTACGGAAGGAAACGCAGAAAACTTTCAGAAACTTAAATTCTGTTACGCTAACAACACAGGTTGACCAGATTATAAACTGAGCTGAAGAAAACATTCAAAATCATAAACATGGGACAGCAGGGAAACTGGTAGCGAAAGCCAACGAATTGAATTGTTTTCAAAAGCCAATTTCTCTGCATTTTCGACCTCCCAAAGTTCTTACATCCTCCAAATTTTAGCCTGCTAACAGCTTCTCGTCTTTTCATATCAAAATGGATGTGCTTTTTGGTGCATTCAATGTTCCGGCTTCACCGAGCCTCTCTGTTATATTCACCAATGCATATTTAAATTGCTAATTTCTTGGATGATTAGGCTCATCATGACATCACTGGCCTTTTCATGTCACCCTCAATAGCAATTTGATCGACATAAGAAATAACATATGTTCGATGTATAAAAGCGTGAATAGCAAATTAAAAGCTGCTTTTTTTGAAATACTACTAATTTTCTCTAAAAGTTTCATTATAACGAACCCTTTCAGGACGCCAGCTGAAAATTCTAAAAGTGTTGTAACTTACAATACAGAATACTTTTGAGGTGTACGATTCAGCATTCTTACTCTTGTTAATATTATCCTTCCATAAAGCAATTTTCATTTGATTGTTTAAAGTAATTCGCATTTTTTTTTCGTTTTACATTACTACGCTACACGATATGTCTAAAAATTTCGGGCCCTTTCCATCCAATCAGAAGTAAAATCAGACCCAATCGTGACTCGCTCGTACGTACACGTTTTCCCTCGCTTCGCGTCATCTACATCAAGGCTACATGTCTCTACTTCGGGTATTGATTGGTGCTACCGTCTGTCTCTGTCTCTGTCTCTTATGATCGGGTAGAGAGTTTTGATTTTACGACACTTAATTGAAAACTGCTCTATCGAATATATAATAAGTTCGGAAAAGTGATCAGGCCTAGCCTCTAAAAAGCACTTGTGTCGCTGTAGGGCTTTCTAGTCATCTGGCTATACTGGTCTATACTTCTAATTTTTATGACCTCTATTTCGCTATATTTCCGAGGTAATCAAAGATTCAACAATCTATAACCCTTGTTGTAACTCGGTTTAACGGTCACTCTCGGCTTAATGCCTACCTCCTAGATATGTTTTGAAGTATTCCAAGCATTGTGTGTCGAATGTGTCTCATCTTCCAACAGTAGATAACAGGGTTGAGGGAGGAATTGAGAAACGTCAGCGTCACCAAATAGATATTCAATGTGTGTATAACAATGCTTGCACTACCGTATCCGTATACCGCGTCAATAATTTCAATGAGGACGTTAGGTAGATAACAAACACAAAATACGAGATAAATCCAAAATGTACTGTGAGTAGATTTTCTGAGTCTCACAAGATTCTCCACGGTCGTATTTTGTGCTACTTGTTGTACTTGAGCTTGTATTTCCATTTTATGGCGTCTCATTGTTAAATAGTTCTTGTAAGATGACCACGTCGATATAATCAAGCAAAATAATACTATGATGTCAAAAATGACGAGACTTATTCTCGATCCGGGTGGAGTCAGTGAAACAGTGATCGACACGAGAAGAATATTAAACAGCCATATTGCGATGACTACGATAGCTGTTCGTTTGCAAGTCACAAGATTGTTGTATCGAAACGGCATGTGGATAGCGGAGAATCTGTCTGCATGCAGAGCCAGTATACTGGAAAACGATGAGAGATAAAGTATATTCCAGATCAGAGATGAAACGATGAAGGTAGCTGTGTCTGGAACCTTGAAACGTAATTCTCCGGCCAAATGAGCGATATATAACGGTTGACCCAGTACGCCAACAGCAAGATCAGAGACAGCCAGGTTAAGTATTAATATTCGCAACGGTTTTGATATCAAAACGGTTTTGCTCAGAGCGTATATTGTCGTAATGTTTAATACTGTGGTGGAATAACAGAGACAACCATTGAAGACAATATTAGCCACGTAGGATGAATAAAGGAAACCTTCAACTCGCAAGGCGGTTGTGGAACTTGAATTTTGTAGCTCCGCGCCGCCAAGTGAACTGTTTTGCATGATTCGTCTTCGAACGTGGTTCAGTTGGTTTAATTTTGGACTAAGAAATTTACTTATTCACAGCACGTAAGAATGAACGCCGATCGTTCACAGTGCTGTACTTCTTCGTGTCTTCGTTATTAGAGCTTATAGAGTTGTTTCGTCAGTGTATAAGAACATATGAGGTTTTTCGAACATCTTCTGATGGAAGATATTTTCTTCGATGTTGAGTAGAATGAAGAAGCTTGAGCTGACGCTCATTCACAGTTATGCCCTTAGCAGGTGTATACCTTATGGTGAAAAAATTTGCAAAACAAAGGGCTTTACCCTTATAACCTTTACTCAGCGTAGAACCCAGCGATTTGATTGGCTGTGCAATCTTTAATGACGGATAATTGCCCAGAAATGTGTCATGTGATTATTGCTCTGTCAGTTACGTTAATTGTAAAAGGTTTCGTTAATCAGTTATAAAGAATCGATATGCCTTGACAACAGGATCTCAAATAGGCCATATTCGTTTTCACGGTATTGGAATGGAACAAGTTTCAGCGAAGGAGGCTCATGCGGAGGAATATCATCAAAAAGAGACAAGAGACGATAATCTAAGTGAACACCTTCACCATTCATGGGCCTCTTTCCATGATAACCTATCTTTTTCAATCTAATTATATTGGATGGTCATACTGCGAAGCTATTTTAGAAAAGAAAAGTCATTGGTCGATTCAATGACGTAATAAATTTTAAGGTTTCATCAAATACGCAAAAAACTTGCATCTGGACTTTCGGAGCGAAATTCGCAAGAGGGGAAGTAAAATTGCGACTGTCCGGCGCTTTGAAAGAGCTTTCTAAAGCGATCCTTTTTCGCTTTAATCCGTCCAGTACTTTTCGAGTAACTACTTTAGAGCGTGTTTGAATGCAAGCATTAGCCTCAGTATCAAGGCGAGTTCCAGTCCAATGGCACGAATGCGACCTATTGTTCTAAGTCACTTCAGAAACACATCACCTTAGGCAACTGGTTGAAGTAGTCATCAGCCTGCAGATCGGCGTGCTACAGCTTATTGGTTATCTGTTTTACATACCTGTTCTGTACTAGACAAACAACGTTTAAAAAATAAAGTTCACGTTGAGGAACATTTTATTTCTTTTCTCATGCACAATTATTTATATACCTCCTAAATATGCTTTGAAAGATTTTCACATTATAGTGCATCGTTATAGTACCATCTTCCAACAGTAGATGAAAATTCGCTGAAGAACAACTCGAGGTGTTGTTTTTAAAAAAGCAACTTCCCTATGTACAATTATTTACATAGCTTCTAAATACGTTTTGGAAGACGTTCATATCATAGTGCATCGAATGTGTCTCATCTTCCAACAGTAGATGAAAATTCGCACAAGAACATCTCGAAGTGTTGTTTTTAACAAAGCGTCTTCCCTATGTACAATTATTTATTTAGCTCCTAAATATTTTTTGTAAGATGTTCATTATAGCGCATCGAATGTTTCTCATCTTCCAACAGTAGACGACGGGGTTGAGCGACGAATTCAGTAGAACAAGAGTACTTGAGAACACAAACAATTCATTAACAGTTGCGCTCTGACGTGCCTGTGCGAACAGCTGAATAATCAAAATCACAAATTGAGGCAGATAACAAGCCCAAAATACCAGATAGATGAAAAGTGTACTCTGGGTAGATTTTCTGCGATTCGCAATCACCATGTTGTTATTTTGGGAAGCCTGTTGTGCTTGAGCTTGAATTTGCATGTTGTGATGTCTGGCGGTTAAATATATGTTGTAAGAAGTCCATGCCGTTACAATAAAGCAGAGGGATTCTATGATGAGAAAAAGTACAGAAACGATGTTTTGTGAAATTGCGAACGCTAGCGCTGCAGCGCACAGGACGAGAAATACACTGAATAGCCATATTGTAATTACCATAATATTAACTCGTTTTTTTTGTGACAATTTCCTCGTATCGTAGAGGCTTTTGAATGGTAAGGAATCTATCCACACTTAAGGCCATAATGCTAAAAAACAACGACAGAAATAGAATGTTCAAAACGAAACCAGCGAAACCAACAAGAATGGGAAGATGTGTAGAGCTGCATCGTAACATCTTGGCGAGAATAGCGATATATAAAGGTTGGCCCAGTAAACCAATATCAAGATCAGAAACAGCGAGACTTAGGAGTAATGTTTTTAAAGTGTTTGATAGTGCAGATGTTTTACGTAGGGCGTGGATTGTTAAAATGTTAAGCATAATGGTGAAATAGCAAAGACAACCATTGAAGACAATATTAGCGATGATGGTAGAACTTGAAGTTGAAAGCAGCGCTCCACAAGCAGAATTATTCATATTTCTAAGTTTGCATGGGCGTTTCAAGGTAGCGTTAATTATGGAGGACTCTGAGGGTCACTCTAGCTCACAGAACCGAACGATGAACCGCACCAGGTGCAAAGGAAAACTTTACTGACTGCGCTTGTATTGTAAGTATGTCTCAGTAAATTGAAGAATAAGACTGAGTTTTTTCAAACTTCTACGGAGCCCGGAAACAATATTTTTTGAAATACTAACCAAACGAGGAACTGAAGCTACAGCTGGTGTTTCGTCCGTGACGCTAGCGGGTGTATACTGCGAATTATAAGCACTATGAGCGATATCAGTATTGTTGAACGGCATGCAATTTGTTTTTTCCTTGTCAGTTAAAAATATTGTTAGGATTGTTGTTAATTTGCGATTTAAAATACATTGTAGGTTAATTTCCAGATGTGGTTTGGGTACAAATTAAAGAAATCTTCTTTGACAACCAGGTTTTATAATTAAAAGCTCTTTTCATTGTCTTCTTAAGAGCACTGTCGTTGGATTCTTATTTGCAGTGGTATCGTTTTCACACGGTGTCCTAATTTAAGTTTTCAACAACAAATCGTGATAATTAAAATTCATTAATTAATTTCTTTTCTGCTCAGAGGCTGATAAGAAATCATTTTCGTTTAGGTTCAAAGAACTGTTTGAATTAAGTACCTGCTTGGTGCCGCTCAATGATTACAAAGTTTAATTGGTTTTCCTGAGCACCCGCTTCAATTTTTAACATAAATGATACACGTTGGTGGCCACACAACCATTACAGTTCTTTTTCTCAGGCTAAGCTCCCCCGCGTTGAGTTAATATTATGAGGGAATCATTTTGTGAATTACTGCTGTAGTTCTACTCGTAAATCTCCGAATTTGAATCCGAGTTTGAATCGCTAATTGTCTTTTCAGTAGATTTCTATGCTACATTGGGATCATGTTAGACTGATTGTAACAATTCTGGCGATACGAAAAACTTCATCCTTGCCAAAAACGTTAAAAATATTGCTCCTGAGTCTTGCTGTTTCTGATTTGATGTTCGTTTATTGGGTCAACCATTGTACACCTCACTTCTGGTCATGTGGTTACAACAGGGTAATCCTGCGGTAATACATACAAGGGTTTACTCATGGTCTCGGTTTTGCTTTTTCTAGTTTCGTTCTTGGGCGTTGAGGCTGTAAGTGTAGACAGGTTCCTAGCTATTCATCTTCATCTCAGATGTCAGGAAATTGTGACTCACAAGCGTGTTGTCCCTCTCGTGATCTTCATTTAGGTGTTGAGTTTATTTCTTTCTTTGACGATTTTGTTGGCTCCATTTTATTTTAACCGTGGTCTAGTTATATTGATTCTTGGAGTTGTTGATCTCCTTGTTACAGCAGTGGTTTAGATCAGGATTTATTTGGCCCTACAACGCCTCAAAAATCAGATTCATGTTTTGCAAGTACAACAAGCAACAGAGAATAACGAAATGGCAAATTTAGCTAGTTTTGTAAATCAGCGCTTGGCATATTCTACGTGTTTCTCTTGTTTTTGCTTTGTTGTTTGACTTTCTTTATTCGTATAGCTGTATATCAAATCAACGACCCAAGCATTCCTGCTAAGAAGGTTCTTCTTTTCTCATGGACTCTTGCAACCATGTCTGAATTCGTCTTTGAATCCTGTGATTTACTGCTGGAAGATGACAAAACATTCGACATGCTGTCATGGACATACTGCGGAACATGTCTTGCCTCAGAAATGGCGCCTCTCACTAATCACAGCGCTGGCCATGCTATACCATGATTGTCTACATTCAGTTTTGCTATTGTTAACAAACGCTCTCCGTATATAACGAGGAACACCATTAGTCCGGCAAACGAAAACATATTTAAACTGGACGCTTTGCTGCGTGTACCCAGGCTGTCGTTATACTGAGAAGCACTAGCTATATTGCAATGGATGTTACTAAAACTGGTAACGGGGAACGGGGAACGAGGAACGGGGAACGGGGAACGGGGAACGGGGAACGGGGAACGGGGAACGGGGAACGGGGAACGGGGAACGGGGAACGGGGAACGGGGAACGGGGAACGGGGAACGGGGAACGGGGAACGGGGAACGGGGAACGGGGAACGGGGAACGGGGAACGGGGAACGGGGAACGGGGAACGGGGAACGGGGAACGGGGAACGGAGAACGGGGAACGGGGAACCGGGAACGGGAGTCTGGGAACGAGTGCACAGCGGTAATCCGCCTGAGAATTCAACATGGCGGACAAACGAAAAGCAAAGGGAACAATTTGGGCAAATCATAGTTAGTGGAGGGGACTTTTCTATGGGCTATGAGTTTCTACCGGCTGTGCCCCCCAGATCATGTGCCCAGTACGTTCTTGTTATAGCAGAGTCCGATTGACATTGGGATAAACAAAGCATGAAATGGGGCCTGGGGGAAAAATCGAATCGGTATTATCACAAGCTACGTCCCCAATCGATCAGGCCACAGTAGTTCTTAAATAGAATTTCAAGCCTTCATAGTCTACTCGTATCTTCTCACTTTGTGCACGAGCTGTCATATCAATACGATTTCGAGGGCAAGTGACATAACACATGACTGTCTTTGAACGCGGGTCGTCCACTGTCTTCGCATTCGGCAGCGTGGCGGCCTTTCGGAGATCGGCAAGTCAGCTGGCAAATCAGGTGAGCAGCAGATAAATAACCTGTGGCCTGGCCGCTTTGTCAAAGACAAAATATATGAAGAAACGAGCAAGGAATATTCCACAATAATGCTAATGTTGGTGAAAGATGACCGCGGAAAAGCGACTGCGTGACACGGTATGTTTTCAGATGACATGTTGTCACGTATCAGAGGAAAAAAAGTCTTTATTCTCTGTCTGTGTTTTGTGCCCAGTCTGCAGTCTGCATTTTGTACCTAGTCTGCGTTTTGTACCCGGTCTGCAGTCTTGCAGACTGCATTTTGTACTGACCTATTGGGAAAGCATGTGATAATACCGATTCGATTTTCTGCACAAGGCGCTATTTTATGCTGTATTTAACCCAGTACCATATTGGACTCTGGGGCACAGCCGGTAGAAACCCTCGTTTACAACGTTAACACTTCCTCATATTTCTGTTCCCTGTTCTTTTCCTTTGTCCGCCATGTTGAATTCTTTGGCAGGTTACCACTGTACACTCGTTCCCAGACTCCCGTTCCCGGTTCCCGGTCCCCGGTCCCCGTTCCCAGTTTTAGTAACATCCTATTGCAATTGAGCTAAATGTTCTGCATTTGAAGTTGTACGAAATTCAATCGAATTGATGTGCTTAAGCTATTCTGCTTTTGATTGCATTTCTTTGAATCGATAATAGCTTATTACTCGTTTTCAGGTCTTTAGGGTGTGAAATGAGTCAAGGTCTTTATATCAGCCTATAAACGTTTCAGTCTATTTTTCTTAGCCTTTGTCGTTTTTATTTGCGTTTCTCAAGCAAGCGAGACATTTTGAATTTCATAGTTATGGCGGTACGTGACATAGACCTACGAACGCGTTTGTTGAAATCATATACTAATCTCGTGATTTTTAGCCCATTCAGAAGTTAAAGTATTACGAAAAGTGCTTATGTAAATGCTTGTTTGTTCAGTACAGATAATCAGTCGCCTAGATAGCCAAAGTAAGTTTCAGATATTTACACTATTTTCCGGCCGCAATGTTGGCGTACCGCGGAGGTATACCAACATGGCGGCTCCATACTGGTCTCTGTAAATTTGTGCAAAATATTTCGACGAATATTTGAGCTTGGGAAAACGCACAGACTTAAAAATTAGAGGAGTGTCTTCTTTATTAATCTCCTGTAATATTACAATTTCTTGATTTTATCCACTAAATGGTTTTCGAATAAATTTTTTATTGCGTCAGGATTGCGTGACAGTGCAAGCCAAGAATTGTTTTCCTGGGGTCAACATACAATAGTTTCTTTGAGCTTAAATGTACAATAATTCGCTACATGAGTTTCACTCTTGTAAAGACACATAACTCTGTTACAAGAAAATAACGAGAGAATATCGTTTAGTTCGAGATTTTATCTTTATTATACTTAACGAAGTTTCTCAGAGCGTTTTACTTAGGTGAACTCGAACAGATACATTCGTAAACAAATTCTCTAACCTTTCTACTCTTGCTGCTCAGACGTTCTTGAGTTCGAGCTGTGATTCTGCTTGATTCACGATCACGTCTAAAAATACGATGACGCTTGTGAAGGTGCTTTTTATCAAGTTGAAGAGTTGATAGCCCTGGTTGATGGCTCCTTTGGTATAACATGATCCTTGATAAATTCACCCAAAATGTTCGCTCGTAAATTGATCGGCTCCTGTCTCTCGTAAGGCTTGCAGACCGACCCGTTCCGGAAACGCTTAACGTCCTTTAGTGTTGGTCTACCTCGAACGGTGTGTTCGTTTGTATGTGATTTCATCGCCCTGGAAATCATGAAATCCGTGCTAACTTTCGGGAAGTCTTTTTTGCAGGGTGCAGGGTGCAGGGTGCAGGGTGCAGGGTGCAGGGTGCAGGGTGCAGGGTGCAGGGTGCAGGGTGCAGGTTGAAATTTAATTCTAACTGGAAAACCGCTGGCACTAAAAATAATTAATAACCTATACACTCGTCAGGGGTTCTTACATAAGGTAGTTCGCCTCTTTCACATAGTGATAACACGCTGTTATGAATTTTGAGTCCTTCTTTGGCAATCTTCTAACTTGTTACGCCGTGTACAGAAACCAGAGACTTCGTACGCTTCCCAACATGCTTGTGATCGCACTTGGTGTGAGCGATGTTCTCGTGTCCATCGAAAACACGATCGATCCGCTATAATAATAATAATAATAATAATAATAATAATAATAATAATAATAATAATAATAATAATAAACCATATCGTGTCTGGGTGTCCTAAACTTGCGAAAACAGAATATACCCACAGACACGATAAAGCAGCCGCGTATATACATTGGAAAGTCTGTCACAACTATAATATAAAGACATCAGAAAAGTGGTATGACCATGAGCCGCAAACAGTTACAGAAAACGAGGATGTCACGATATTATGGGACATGCCAATACACACAGACAGGAAAATAACAGCCAACAGACCGATATAGTGATTAAAGACCACAAAACGAAAACCTGTAAATTTATTGACATGGCAGTACCATCAGACAGAAACACACCCGTGAAAGTCAGCGAAAAACTATCCAAATATAAGGACTTGGAAATCGAAACAAGCCGAATGTGGGGCATGAGAACGGAAACGATACCAGTTATCATTGGAGCACTTGGAGCTATCAAAAAGGGACTAGAAACTTATCTTGGAAGAATTCCTGGCCAATTAAGCATCAGTGAACTACAAAAGATAACCTTGCTAGGTACAGCACACATTTTGAGGAGGGTGCTATCAAGCTAAAAACTGGCTATCCCCTGGTGCCCCAGGACCATGGTTTGGTCTCGGCCCTAAGGACTCTTAGCAAACATTACGTGAGGACGATAATAATAATAATAATAATAATAATAATAATAATAATAATAATAATACATAATATTTTAAGAGGAGGCCTCCAATCACCATAAGGTGGTTTTCAGGAGGGTCCTCTGAGAAAATAAATGTTCAACCTTTAAAATACATTAAAATCTAAAATACAATAAAAAGGACAAAAAACCTATGCGGTAAGCTAACTAAGATTAAAAACTAAAACGAGAATTAAAATACTACTAACTAAGGTTAAAATGGTTCAATAAAAACTGTTTCAGTTTGTATTTAAAAATAGTTTTCGGCATCAGTTTCTTTAAAGCACTTGGTAGTGTGGCCCAGTCGTTAATGGCTTTATAAGTACTTATCGATCGACACGCTGAGACCAGTTAAATCTCTTCAAAGCCATCTCGATGACCGCTCCACAGATGTTTCCATCGATTCCAGATTTGGCTCGGGTCTTCCCTCAACAACAGAAGATTGTCATCACAAATGAAGCAAATAAATAAAGAAATGAAATAATATAAGATTTCAACCGACAGAATATACTAGCACAAGCTCAGTGTGCTTTCATTTTGGTACTTACAGGGAAGAAACCAAATTCAGCAGATATTTCAGATGATATTTCAGATGTTTCTTCAAAAAGAATAATTCATTGCAGGCTTAAATTCATAGGAATATACTCTCTTCCCATCGCTTCGGCCGGTCTGGCACTTAGTAGAAGCCACCTTTCTGAGCGACTGTAAACGGCGTCATGTAACAGTCACGGTAAGTCTACCACCTGTAAGTCTCTTTTAAGTGCCAGCGGTTTTCCAGTTATAATTAAATTTCAACTTGCAATCTGCACCCTGCACCCTGCACCCTGCACCCCGCAAAAACCTTTTCACGACGACAACTTCTGTAAATTCCATGTGCTGTACGCATGCGCAGGTGATGCATGCGCTTTAGAGACCAGACGGCGATTTGTGATTGAACGTAGAAAAAAAAAAAAAACAAACAAAAAAAGAAAAAAAACGGAGCCGAAATTTAAACCCAGGCCTCACTGCCTTGGTAATTAAGTGGTAATGTAGCAGTAAAGAAACAACAATGAAAAGGTCTTTCGATTGCAAAGTAGTCTCTAACAGTCGGCGTTTAGTGTTATTTTACTTTGTGAAGCAAAACAAAAAGGTGTAGACATTAAATTTGTCCGTATACCAGAACGAAACAAAATATACTTGGAGGGGGTGGCGTGGCCGAGTGTTTTGGGAAGCTGGATTTGAAGTCGAGAGGTCACTGGTTGAAATCCTCCTCCCTACCGCTACCTGTATTTGTTCTCCGTAATAACGAGTTCAACTCCTCGACCGTGTTGTGTAAATAGCCAACTCCTCAACCTCCCACCAGTGGAATTCTTAAATAGTTTATGTTCTATTTGCAATATTTGGTTTATTTATTTGCAGTGTCCTCAATCAGCACAACAGTAATTAATACATTTGGCAGTTAATAGAGCTATTTATTTATTTCTTTATTTTTTTTGTTTTTCTTCCATCTGTTCCGTTGAAACTTCGAAATATGTTTCGTTGAATGCCTTTAACGGCGAGACGAACATGTCCCATCTTTCAACAGTAGACGATGGGGTTTAACGACGAATTGAGTAACACTATCGTCTCAGAGCGGCCTTATGCGCCTATTGGCGCGTAGAGACTTGCTGATCGATGATGATAATTTCGGAGCACATAAACAGCGTTTCCATAATCGTCTTTGATAAGCACATTTCTATAATCACAATGATAACATAAGGAAGATAACAAACCCAAAATAGGACATAAATCAAGAATGTACAATGGGCGGACTTTGTGAGTCTCACAATGTTAAACATGGCATTTTTCGCTACATGTTGTCTCTGAGCTTTAATTTCCTTTTTGTGCCGTTTTAAAACGAAAAGGTTTGTTCTATTTTCAGGCAAGAAACGTCTTCACTTTTAATTGTAGCCAGTGGGCGCTTAAAGCATAAGTGAAGAGCAAAAAAAGAAAGCTTTCCAAGAGCAGAAAAGCCATGAAATACTGATAAGCTTTTAAACCGATTGAAATTGTTAAGTTTATCGTGCGATATCGTTAAATTTACTGCTGACAAACAATGAGAGTAGTTTGAATATTTGCATAATACAAGTCAAGAATACAATTAAAATGAAATAAAACGGACTGATACCTTGTTTGAAATTGACACCTTTAGTTTGCAACATAAGATCGCCTTCTACCAAATCGATTTGTCAGAAAGAAGCTTTTGACTTTGATTGCTACAGTTGCCGGCTTTCAGTAAGCAGATGCCTAGCTCATAAGCCTATGTATTCTGTCTTCCCATAACCACGTGCTACGATTTGCCCTTCGTCTGTAAGAAATTTATAAGAAGTTAAAACACCTTATAACGTTTTGTTTACTGTTCTTCCATCTGGTCCGTTGAAACTTCGAAATAAGTTTCGTAGTATTCCTTTAACGGCATGACGAACATGTCTCATCTTCCAACAGTAGATGATGGGGTTTAACGACGAATTCAGTAACACTATTGTTTCAGAGCACATAAACAGCGCTTCCATGATCGTATTTGGCAAGCACTTTTCAGTAATCACAATGATAATATAAGGAAGATAACAAAGCCAAAATGCGAGATAAATCCAAAATGTACAATGGGCGGACTTTCTGAGTCTTACAGTGTTTACCATGCTGTCATTTTGCGCAACCTGTTGTCTCTGATTTTGAATTTCGTTTTTGTGCCGTTTTAAAACGAAATATATTTTGCAGGAAGACAGCGTTGTAGCAATAAAGGAAGCTATTTCTATAATGACAAAAATTACGAAAGCGATGTTCCGTTTAAGCACAAAAAGAGTGCAAAGAATGAACACTGCGCTGAAGAGCCATATTGTGGCGACCGCAATAACGGCCCGTTTGCGAGTTACAATGTCTTGGTATCGCAGAGGCATCTGGATAGCAACAAACCTGTTTACACTTATGGCTATAATGCTACCAAACGAAGTCAGGAAAAGTAAATTATGAACAGTGGCAGAAACGACAGAGGTGGCGATATCGGGAACGTTGCAACGTAGCTTTTCGGCCTGCTCAACGATATACAAAGGTTGGCCCAGTAAACCAACACCAAGATCGGAAATAGTTAGGCTCAGGAGCAGTGTTTTTAAAGGCTTGTCTGGGAAAGATGCTTTCCTCAGAGCGTGAATGGTAACAACGTTTACCATGAGGGTGGTATAACAGAGAAAACCATTGAAGACAATAGTGGCGATGATGGTGGAATAGAGCGGGTGGCGATCTTCGATGTCCCCTGTAGCTGAAGTAGCATTGTTTCGCTGCGCATAGCAGGGAGAATTCGACATGATGTTAACTCCAGATGGAACATGAAATGTTTGCACTTTAGGTTGTCATAGCGCTGCCTTTAACCAAGAACGATTAACTCTCAAACTAGGCTTCAATTGTCAGTCTTCTCTGAGAACCTTTCTTAACACTGAGGCCAAGTCGACCAACAGATTGAATTTTCTTAAGGCACGTTTGAGGAAGATGGAAAACAGTATTCTCAGATTAACAAAGGATGATTCGTGACTGCTTGATCACGTTCGTTCTCTGAAATGTTTGTTTTCATGCAGCTGGATAGGAAGAGTAGCACCACAGAGCAGGCTCTTTAATGATGCCACTCATCTCTGTCATACATAGTAAATAAAACGTTTAGTTTGAGATTTGGTTGGTCGAGGACTTAATTCTATGTTCCATCATTGCACTTCCTACGTCATTCAGTGCTGTTTAAGTTATTAAAGAAACAATTAAAGAAGCAATTCGTTTTTATCCTCTCGGATGTGTCAATCAAAAGCATGAGAAGACGCACACGGCTTGTACTGTGAGTATCCCGGAGAGCTCCATACAATTCCTTATACTTTTAGTACAAGAAATTGTTGAGCATTATCTTAGGCCGCTCCAGGTTTCTTCACCCTATGATACCAACGAGATGTTATAATCTGTTACGCCGACGATCGTCTGTCAGAAAAATATTAATTTTTGAAAGTAAACCAGAGACGAACAGCGGCGCACACCGGCTTACATATGTCAACGAGCAATTAAATGCAGTGTGGTGTGTGAGTCATTCCTGACGCTCTACACTCTGGAGTAAGAGCATTATTAGATCATATCCAAAAGAACGTGAGCAGTGGGGAAAAACATGGAAGGAAAAAAGACGTGAGAGAGGAAGGGCAATGAATGTTGAAACTACGGCGAGGGCGGAAATCCTGATAAAACAGGTATTCGCGCAAATGATGTACGAATTACCAGAATTTAATGCACAACACGAAATCATCCTCTCCTTCTCTACTCAAACCAAGATTTACGATCTGAACTAAAAGATAACCAGGAGCCTACAAACGCATGCTCGAGTAAAGAGACGCGCAAGGGCCGACTAACATTTCTTGCTTACTCCATCAAAGTCATCACGATCAACGCTGAGCTTGCATTGAGATGCTTGTCCGGAAGTAAAGGGACGTTTGATTCATCAATCTAAAACAGATCTTGGAATTAAGCCGAAATGATCGGGGAGCGAACTACACTTAACAATTTTCTAAAAAATAACGCATCACACTCTTTCTTTTTTTCATAAGAATATTGTTTTTCCGGCCCAGGCTGAATACACCTATTTTTCTGCTGATTTTAGGCTGAAAATATTATTGTAATATTCTTAACTTATGACATTTACGTATCAATTACAAGTGCTCCATTGCTGTTCATTGCAATCAGTACGGTCAAAATGTCATGTCATACGACAAGAAAGAATTTATCATGAAAAATTTTGCGGTTTAGCTCATGTCTTTTGCATTGTACATATTTTTTACTGCACAAACACATTACATGTACCGCTCATCATTCAACATTTGGCTATCGCTAGTGAAGAGTGTTTCGTTTGTTGGCTAGTTTTGCCGTTTAGAGAAAGGAATAATTTTATACAGTTAAGTAAAAACATCATTGTATTGTTTTTACAGATTTTCAACGCATGAAATTGTATTATTTTCACAATTTCAGCCTCAGGTTTATTCTTAAAATATTCTTTAAATTTCGCAAATTTCAGCCTCGATATTCTTATAAAATATATTCTTTAAAAAAGAAAGAGTGTATATGCACTACTTGATGAATTTCATTTATAGTCACAAACACCTTTATCTTGATTGTAAATAAATAATCTCTAATTTATCTGTAAATTTATCTTTATATGAGTCTCCACAATTAGTTATCTAAGCTTAATACTCCGAACAGTCTTTTTGCCCTCCGCCACTGAGAAGAAATGTCACACAATTACATAGCCGTGGGGAAAGTTAGGGCCCGGGGTGAGGAATCACTTAGTACACAAAGCAAAGTTTGTCAGTGCTTTAAGTGACCTCGCACGGCTACCAATGACTTCAAGGTGTTCGCACGCGCTGCGAAAACAGACCTTAAAATTTCGAAAGTAACGACCGAGTGTGGTGAAACCCTCCCCACATCCCCAGAAAATAGTGGAATCAAGGATCAAAAGTATAATTTATTCTTCCTATCAATTAAGAGCGGCAAACTGATGACGATTCAACAAGGGAAGGTACAGTGTAACGCTTACTATGAACATTAAGAAACGTCATGTTGCGCAGTGTTAAAACAAAACCCGTAAAATTTTTCTCAAGTAACAGGAACTAACAGAAACTTTTCTTCAAATTATAATTACTTCAATCAACAACTTCGTCACATTACTAAAAGGAGGGCGTTAAAAGGAACGTTTCTTGAAATTAAAATTGAAAACTCAACCAGCACACCGAGATATATTTAAGGGCCTGTTTACAGGGAGAGAGGTCTACTCTAGCAAGCGTGTTAACCCTAGCTGGAGGGCAAAAGATAGCCCGGGTTTACAAGCAAAATTTTGGTGTAACCCTACAACCCGAGCGCGGGACAACTTGATGCGCGGTTACACTCAAAGGGTCTGGAAACAAGTAGAAAGTTAACCCAGGTAGGCGGGTTAACCCTACCTGGAGTGTTTACAAGGGAAAAAGTTAGCCCGCCTGCCAGGGTAACCCTAGCACGCAGATAGGGTAAACCGCCTACTCGTTTAACCCTAGCTAGCTGCCTTGTAAAGACGACGAAGAAAACAAGAGAAAATGTGTGAGTGCTAGGGTAACCCTCTCTCCTTGTAAACAGGCCCTCAGAATGGTCTACCTGATGAAGAGCCCACCCAAAAGGCAGCAACCACGACAGCGACATAAATTTGAACTGGAACACGAAGGATTTCATCTCGTTTTAAAAAACTGTTTTCACGAGTTTAATACACCCATAGAGAAATACATGCTGCCCTGTTCCCATACCTTTTGGAAAAAGCCCCAAGGTAGCAGCGAGTTCCGTCTAACTTAAGTAGAAAAAGAATCGCCTTTGAACACAGCCTCAGATGTAATGAAGGATCGGCTGTACAGTGGCGCGAGCGGTGTGTAATTCTTATGAAAAATGCTAAAAGCTGCCTCTAAGACCGTGGGTTTTTATCAGAGTCAGAGCAGCTCAAAGACCGTCTTTGAGACCTTGCCTTGCCGATTTTGAGACAGTTAAAATTCTAACAAAGCACCTCAGTGCTTAAAATAACGCGCAGAGATCCACTTGTTTTTCAATTGTTTGTTTGTCTTTGCTGGGCGTAATTTACTCAAGGCCTTTAACTTGACAGAATTTACCCATTAATGGACAACAACAACAACAATCTTTTATTTAAACATGACTTTTGTTTAAAGCTAGACTGTTCAGGGCCCTCTATTTTCTGGTATAATGATCATCCTTATGGCTTTTTTATAGCTTTTTAAAAATTTATCATTACCATTATTGTTGTACATGTAGTATTTGCCATTACAATTTGCCATTACATTGTAATAAAAAAAATATAAATATTTTTTTTCGATTGGTTGTGTAACGATATGATGATGGTTTATTCGCCACTTTACATTAGCTTTAATAGACTATAATACGACCTCATTTTCTGCATTCATCAGATAAGTTGTCTTTGAATATAACTTTTTCCACTATGTGACTTCAGTGTTATGGCTGTTAAAAACTTAAGAGAAGGGTCAACATTTCACGATGAAATATTCAATAAGAGTAATAAATATCAGTATACTTGCTTGTCATACGCACTGATATAAGTATTTCACAGTTACAGTTTACTACCTTTAGGTGAGACAAATTGATATTGTAACAGCCGAACAATGTTATTGCTGGCATGACATTAGAATCTCTCAGTTACACTACACTCATGGGTGTGCCACCTAAAGTGTAGCCTAATAACGTTATTGCTGGCATGACATTAGAATCTCTTGG
Organism: Orbicella faveolata; assembly: GCF_042242905.1. Taxonomy (NCBI): domain Eukaryota; kingdom Metazoa; phylum Cnidaria; class Anthozoa; order Scleractinia; family Merulinidae; genus Orbicella; species Orbicella faveolata. The sequence continues at coordinate 21,505,623 of NW_028301547.1, read as the reverse complement.
TTACACTACACTCATGGGTGTGCCACCTAAAGTGTAGCCTATTAATGTTATTGCTGGCAAGACATTAGAATCTCTCAGTTACACTACACTCATGGGTGTGTCACCTAAAGTGTAGCCTAATAATGTTATTGCTGGCATGACATTAAAATCTCCTGGTTACACTACACTCATGGATGTGCCACCTAAAGTGTAGCCTATAAATGTTATTGCTGGCATGACATTAGAATCTCCTGGTTACACTACACTCATGGGTGTGCCACCTAAAGTGTAGCCTATTAAAGTTATTGCTGGCATGACATTAGAATCTCTCGGTTACACTACACTCATGGGTGTGCCACCTAAAGTGTAGCCTAATAACGTTATTGCTGGCATGACATTAGAATCTCTCAGTTACACTACACTCATGGGTGTGCCACCTAAAGTGTAGCCTATTAAAGTTATTGCTGGCATGACATTAGAATCTCTCGGTTACACTACACTCATGGGTGTGCCACCTAAAGTGTAGCCGAACAATGTTATTGCTGGCATGACATTAGAATCTCTTGGTTACACTACATTCATGGGTGTGCACCTAAAGTGTAGCCTAATAACGTTATTGCTGGCAAGACATTAGAATCTCTTGGTTACACTACACTCATGGATGTGCCACCTAAAGTGTAGCCTATTAATGTTATTGCTGGCATGACATTAGAATCTCTCAGTTACACTACACTCATGGGTGTGCCACCTAAAGTGTAGCCGAACAATGTTATTGCTGGCATGACATTAGAATCTCTCAGTTACACTACACTCATGGGTGTGCCACCTAAAGTGTAGCCTATTAGTGTTATTGCTGGCATGACATTAGAATCTCTTGGTTACACTACACTCATGGGTGTGCCACCTAAAGTGTAGCCTATTAATGTTATTGCTGGCATGACATTAGAATCTCTTGGTTACACTACACTCATGGGTGTGCCACCTAAAGTGTAGCCTAATAATGTTATTGCTGGCATGACATTAGAATCTCTTGGTTACACTACACTCATGGGTGTGCCACCTAAAGTGTAGCCTATTAATGTTACTGCTGGCATGACATTAGAATCTCTTGGTTACACTACACTCATGGGTGTGCCACCTAAAGTGTAGCCTATTAATGTTACTGCTGGCATGACATTAGACTCTCTTGGTTACACTATACTCATGGGTGTGCCACCTAAAGTGTAGCCTATTAATGTTATAACATTTGAGTAAGTGCTGCATTATTATATATAGAATATTGTCTGTTTTTAACCTGGTAAAAAGTGGCGAGATCAAATCCAAAGGAACCCCGGAAAACATAATTATGAAAGAGAGATTTTCATGATTTTTTCACGCTATTTTAATTTGGGAGGGCAAACAGGGCAAAAACTGCAGTAAATGTATGGGGAAAATAGAGAATCTTAAGACTAACAACCTGAAATATTTTTCAGTAAATTAAAAACAAAGGTTAGAAGGTAAAACAATTTGTAGATCATATGAAGCCTCATATGAAGTTGCCTCGCTAGAAAAGCCATAATTAAGTTTTTCATTTATCAATAGTCTGAAAAATAATGTGAGTCGCAATTCGCAAGAAAATTTAGAGACATTTGTATACAAAATTTAAAAGTGCCTATCCTTGCCTCACAGGAAATCTATTTTCATCACATTTGACTAAGGAAACCCTTTAGATCTGCTGTGTATCTGTTCCTTGTAACACATAAAACATTCAGGAAGTCAATGACTCTCAACTTATTAGGCAGCAAACTTTAAACTTTTCCCGTACATTTACTGCAATTTTTACTGTGTTTGCCCCTCAAATTAAACAAGGTGGCCTCTTAACATGATCATTGTCTTCGTCAACATGATTTATTTTAGGGAACCAACCACATTGATTATTTTCATCAGGAGACTAAAATCTTGGACAGAATAAAATGAGAAATAAAACCACCTATCCACCCGAATCAATGATAAATTCGCATTTTTCCATCATTAAAATGGGGGGAGTGGTGGTCTTAATTTTTCATTTATTTTGCCCTTGATTGCACTCAATATAACAATTTCTAAAATGACTGTCATTGCGGTCCACGATACCATCCCGTCCTTTCAATCAAAAGAATATACATGTTAGCTGACCAAAGCTGACTTCTGACCCTACTCCAAGCAAAATCAACCCAGGCCTCCCATTGGCAAAAAAGTAACTTAGGTGCCTCAAGCGGGAAAATGCTGTAACGGCCTTTGCCAATCAAAGTGCCACTAAAAGTGAAGTTATTACGGTATTTCCCCTCCAGCTAAACTCAAAAAACATTGTTCGCAAACTTACCCTTGTTCTTGACCATGTCCTTTTCGAACTGTGAGCAAATTAAATCCAGGTCTTTCAGGGTATTCTTTTGAAGTGCGCTCTTGGCAAGATGTTGGCGTGACAACATGGCCAGCAAACCAAAAGAAGAAGCCACCACTTTAATTCCAAAGCTTTGCCACGATAACTGGAGCAATCGGCAAGGCAGGATCCAATTTCCACTCGTGCAAATTCGTCTGAAAACTTGCTACCACCGCTCTTTTCTTAAAAAAAAATCTTTATCGGACTTATGATGCAATCACGTTCGTTTAGGACACACCGAGTTTTTTTCGAAGTAAGATCTGGATTGATGCCGCGAGCGAAGAGATAAAATCCCTTCCTTGGCACAATCTTCGATCGAAGGTCAACCGTGAACTCGCTTTAAGGTCGAGGCTGCAGGTCACGAGGTGAAATGTAAAACCTGTTTCTCCATCGCGGGAAACCATGCTTAGTTAAAATAACAACACTTTCCAGATGCCGAAGATACGTGAGATGACAGTCGCTGAAACCGCTTTAACAAGATTATAACGCCTGCAACAACCGCAAAACAAAAATCTCCGCGGGAGGAGATACTTACAGTAGACATCAATTGTGTCTTCTCATGACAAGTGTCACTTTAATTTGTGAAGACAAACAATAGACTGCAAGGCTGATACTACGTGAAAAACGTTTCGAGACACCAACATGACAAGAACCGATAAAGTGGGATCGCAACAGTGGACAGCTGTTTCGCCCTTCTTGGGGCTCGTCAGCATTGTGTAGCGAAGATATGTAACGCCAGCCCAACAGCCAAAGCACATGAAAAATGACCCGTTCACTATATCAAGCTCCGTACTTTGACACTGCGCCCCGAAACACGCGTTGCCACATCACGTGTTTCGGGGCGCACGGAGACAAAGTGTCAAGATTGGTGTCTCGAAAAGCAAAAGAATAAATGTGGCTGGACAAGGCCAGCCTAAACATTTAAACATTCAACCGCATGGCCAGTACCATGCTTTAAAAACGCAGCGTATCGGATCTGAAAAGACCTACGGTCCGAAAATACATGTATGAGAAACCAGAAACTGCAAGAGACCGCATACGATAAACGCTGCCAACGTAGGATTCACAACGTAGGATCTCTTCTAGATCCTACGTTGGCAGCGTTTATCGTATGCGGTCCCTTGCAGTTTCTGGTTTTACTTTAATTTGCTAGAAATGAAAACAGGAGGAGAAATGGTGAGTTGTTATACCTGCTTTGATTAAAACAGAGACAGGAGTACTGTAGTGATTACACTTTGAGAATGTAAAATGTGAGAGCGCTACATTGTAAACCGACTGATGTAAAACGGAATGGCTGAATAGGTGGGATAAAAGGTAGAAAAGAAAAATCAACTATATGTGTACTGGAGAGAAAGGCCAGTTTGAAGACACCCGGTCAAGAGAACATTTAACCAAAAGGCAGACTGGCTTAAAGCAGTGATTCAACAATAATCACGGGGCTTTGAGGTTTTCGTAACTTTGGCCGCATTTTCTTTTCAATATTGTTAGTTGGGAATTTTAATCTTCCTGAGCTGAAATTTGAACTGCTGCCAGCTGCCATTTGCTCTAAATAAAATATACGATAATGTATTCGTTTTAAATGTTTAATTTAGACCACTCATTTAAACAAGGCTGTGACTGGCTGAGTACGCCAATTTTATGTATCGTTAATTTTCAATTTGCATTGCAGTGTACGTGGGTTCGTAACTTTTTCATTCATATAAGTAATAGCACGAAAGCTCGAGCAATTAAGGATTTACACTAATCTCGAGATACCGTTTTGGAAATCATGTCAAATTGCACTCGCTTAAAGTCTGAGTGTAATTTTGAGAGTAATTTCAAATATCACTCGTAAAGTACATCTTCCATTGCACGTATTCATAAGATTACCTTAACTGAAAACAGGTCTTTTTCGGTGTGTTGTTCAGTCAGAAAATCTGCTTTGGAGCGAAAAATAAAGGTTACACGTGACAGCAAATAATATTGGAAAGCGCTATTTGTATTACAGCTGCATACGTTTCCGTAAAAAGAACCAAACGTTAGTACGCCCCCTAAGCACTTTCTTATTTTTGGCAGTACATTAATCTGACAAGTCTTAGAAGTACTTAAGAATGGTTGACTGTTAGAATCGAGAAACGCCGGTCAACGACCCATTTGGCAAATCGCTCATATTTTGCCCAAAGATACCCTTCGGTGACTTAATTCTAAAAATCATATTATAAGGTTCCAGCGAATTTTTATTTTTCAGAAATTCGCGAAAATTTGAAAGCGCGGTCAAAGTGCGGTTTTTGGTGTAATAAAATGACCGAAATAAGGTGCGAGGACGAAGCGCTGCTAAAGTCTTAAAATAAATTAAATTGACTTCAAACTTCACACAAATGTGGAACAACCACTCTAATTTATTCCTCGTTTTAAACTAATCTCAGATATGTTGATATAGTGGTTTTCCAAACCATTTTAAAAACACCTATGAAGCGTGTGAAAAATAACGGCAAAATATAGGTCATGTTTAACAGCATAAAAATGCATCTGGTACCTCACTTTCCGATTATTTTACTTTACAGCCTTAAAATATCATTATTAAACATATACCATGCCAAGTTTCATGCTCGAACTCGCAGTATTTCCCTTTGAGAAAAACGAAAATCTATGTCAATGTGTTGGGCGCAAATAACACAACAATTATACAAGAACAATAGACAAATCAATTTCAAAAGCGAAAGTAAAAGGTTATCATTAATTAGAATCCCGTCAATTCACTGCTATCAGTAGAAACATAATGTCCACTGCATAAAAACTGTTTTTAGACGTTTTCGAACCATTGCGCGTTAACTTTGTTTAATTTCCTGTCCGCCGTCATGTCTAGTTTGTCATCGCGTGTATTTCCTTAATGTAAACAATACTGTGAATGGTTCTCATACCAAACGCACAGAGGTTTCCTGGAACCTCGATGTTTTCGATTCACCAAAACGCTTTAAGTTCGTTAAGACACAATAATGGGTCAACGTGGAATGCTGTTTAGCATTAAGGACGTTAAAGGACTGTAAATTAATCGAGTTGAAATATCTTGAGGCAAATCAAAATCGCGCCCTTATTCTAATTGCTAAACAGCCGATCTCCGTTCAAGTTCAAGAAGTCGAGAGGTTAATTCGGCAATGTATCACCGGTACAACAACAAAATCAAACCGAGGTCATCAAAAGTGCAAGTTTAAAAGTGTAGTGGCAAGTTCGAAGTAAATTTCGCCTATATAAATTGGAAACAAGAAGTGAAACGATCTGACCCGAAACAAATAAACGAAATATTAATACGACTAATTTAATCCGAAAATGTTGCAGAAAACATACCTAAAAGCCGTCGATTCCCCTCAATACCACTCCACATTGCCTTACAGAGACCAAGCTTTCTGCTGTAAGAATTAGGGGCCTCATGAATCTGTTTTTATTATATCGGCAACCATGCTGCGTGGCTGATATTCGAGACTCACTAAAAGCTGTCACACAACCGTACGAGCAGCCCAGTCACGCTTTCACTGCTCTCGCGCAAATGTTCAACATTTCGCAATTGCAAGTTTAAAGTGGTGACAGTAGATTGAAATGCGCTTTTTAAAGCTTCCCTATCCAGGAGCAATTATTTCTTGTTCTTGAATGGCTTTTAGTTGTAGCTACAGTCTGGGAGGGGGGGGGGGGGGTACTCCCGGAAATTTCGAATATCTGTATGGCGTGGAAGATTAAGTGGTCTCTGGCTCTTAACGCCAACACTGAAACACCCGATGATTCTCGAAGTATCACAGGGATCACTAAGCAAAATAATTTTGAGTTTAGCTCCGCTGAGTCAGATACCTGTTGGCGCGCATATTGCATTGACCGTGGACAGGTGGAAAAACAGTTAAACCGGAAAAGCCTGTTACACATTGTAATTCAGCGTTGTCCAATACGCAATCGGTCTGGTTGTAATGCTAATCGTATTTGATAGAATCTCAAGTTTTCTTTCGACACATACTCACGTACTGGGGTGGTGACATACTACTAGATGGGCGTGGTCGGGAGCCACGAGTCAAGTCAGTCAACTCGCAAAGCTCAACCGAGAAGAGTGATAGTGAACCACTGGTGGAAGGACTGCAGATTGTCCCTACGCCTTACCCTAATAGGCCTCTGTGTTATTCTAATGAACTGATGCTGTTACAATGATACTATTTAGCTTTATGAACATGGTAATGGTAAAGGTTTTCTTTTGCAGTATAAAAGAATCATTAATAAGTAGTTCTTTGTGAAAAACTATTTTAAGGAAAGTAAGCTGTTTGCGAGATCTATGTTTTCAGATGTTCTAGAGTGATTAGTTTGTTAAGGCACTGTTGCGCTGCGCCTGCGCGCAGTGTCGGAAAAAAGTACGTTAGATCATCTGTTTCTAAGTTGATAAAGGCAAATTAATTGCTGCAGCGAATTTGGAAAGCGTGACGATTCCAACCTCGTTCCCAGAGTCTCTCATCTTACCACCCTCTCGTTCCCAAATTCGCTGGGAACGAGGTTGAGACGATTCGGCCGTTAGTTTTTCCTCTAAAGGATCTCCCTCCTCTACTCCCTCTCCCTCTCTACAAAAATTTGACGATCCTCCCTCCCCCCCAGGCAAGAGATGTTTGCTCAATACCGAAGAAGTCGAACATCGACAGTTCCTAAGAATACTTCCGGCAAGTGCAGTTGTTAGTAAAATACTTCACAAGCGCTGAGTATGGAGCTATTCCGCGCACGAATGGGAGAGGTATATCTAATCCCATGTCTTTGCACCCGCACCGTAGCATAGGCAGTTTCAGGCTCTTTAGGCCACCCTCCATCGCCAAGGCACAGGGGTCTTGCTGGTCGTATACCAAAGGATGCTGGAGCTGAACTATTTCTACAACTTCCTTTACCTGAATAAAATTGCTCTCCTCTTCAGATGCCTGAACATGCATCTCATCAGGATCACTTTGCCGCAGAGCGTCACTTTGTGAGAGAAAAACTAGCACCTGAAAAAGACGAATATTATAAGGGTCCCGGGATCTGCGCATCTCCCGCGCCACCATTTCGGCGTCAAGCTTTCGGCCTGTCGTTTGACCAACGCGGGATTTTGCCGTGAGATACGATTGCTGCTTGTCATTGACTGCCCTCAGAGCCCAACCCCCTTTTAAAGCAACAAGGACTTCTTGGTGACCTACTGTGGCTTTGAGTTAAGCGCCAACGCTTGCTCGAAGCAGGGTTTGTAGCACATTTTCGCTAAGTCCATAAGGGAATGTCTCTCCAGGGACGAAGTACATTTCTCCAGTGACAAGTGCCTCTCTAAAGTAGACAGCCTATGAAAGACACGAATGCAGCTGCCTTGAAGGCATTAATACACCCTGTCGTGCATGGTGACTATCCATGGAAACATCAGCAGACGCTTCCTCGGTCACACCCGTTGATACTGGCACTGATGTTGAGGTCGCAGTGTTCGTACCTCTTTACAAAATGACCTGAAGTCTCCTTCAGAGAACGAGGCTTCCAGCAGAAATAAACAAAGAGCGATGTCTGACTAAATTGCAAAAGAAACCCCTGATCATTGGCATGTTCGCAAAGCTAAATAGTATCATTGTAACAGCATCAGTTCATTAGAATAACACAGAGGCCTATTAGGGTAAGGCGTAGGGACAATCTGCAGTCCTTCCACCAGTGGTTCACTATCACTCTTCTCGGTTGAGCTTTGCGAGTTGACTGACTTGACTCGTGGCTCCCGACCACGCCCATCTAGTAGTATGTCACCACCCCAGTACGTGAGTATGTGTCGAAAGAAAACTTGAGATTCTATCAAATACGATTAGCATTACAACCAGACCGATTGCGTATTGGACAACGCTGAATTACAATGTGTAACAGGCTTTTCCGGTTTAACTGTTTTTCCACCTGTCCACGGTCAATGCAATATGCGCGCCAACAGGTATCTGACTCAGCGGAGCTAAACTCAAAATTATTTTGCTTAGTGATCCCTGTGATACTTCGAGAATCATCGGGTGTTTCAGTGTTGGCGTTAAGAGCCAGAGACCACTTAATCTTCCACGCCATACAGATATTCGAAATTTCCGGGAGTACCCCCCCCCCCCTCCCAGACTGTAGCTACAACTAAAAGCCATTCAAGAACAAGAAATAATTGCTCCTGGATAGGGAAGCTTTAAAAAGCGCATTTCAATCTACTGTCACCACTTTAAACTTGCAATTGCGAAATGTTGAACATTTGCGCGAGAGCAGTGAAAGCGTGACTGGGCTGCTCGTACGGTTGTGTGACAGCTTTTAGTGAGTCTCGAATATCAGCCACGCAGCATGGTTGCCGATATAATAAAAACAGATTCATGAGGCCCCTAATTCTTACAGCAGAAAGCTTGGTCTCTGTAAGGCAATGTGGAGTGGTATTGAGGGGAATCGACGGCTTTTAGGTATGTTTTCTGCAACATTTTCGGATTAAATTAGTCGTATTAATATTTCGTTTATTTGTTTCGGGTCAGATCGTTTCACTTCTTGTTTCCAATTTATATAGGCGAAATTTACTTCGAACTTGCCACTACACTTTTAAACTTGCACTTTTGATGACCTCGGTTTGATTTTGTTGTTGTACCGGTGATACATTGCCGAATTAACCTCTCGACTTCTTGAACTTGAACGGAGATCGGCTGTTTAGCAATTAGAATAAGGGCGCGATTTTGATTTGCCTCAAGATATTTCAACTCGATTAATTTACAGTCCTTTAACGTCCTTAATGCTAAACAGCATTCCACGTTGACCCATTATTGTGTCTTAACGAACTTAAAGCGTTTTGGTGAATCGAAAACATCGAGGTTCCAGGAAACCTCTGTGCGTTTGGTATGAGAACCATTCACAGTATTGTTTACATTAAGGAAATACACGCGATGACAAACTAGACATGACGGCGGACAGGAAATTAAACAAAGTTAACGCGCAATGGTTCGAAAACGTCTAAAAACAGTTTTTATGCAGTGGACATTATGTTTCTACTGATAGCAGTGAATTGACGGGATTCTAATTAATGATAACCTTTTACTTTCGCTTTTGAAATTGATTTGTCTATTGTTCTTGTATAATTGTTGTGTTATTTGCGCCCAACACATTGACATAGATTTTCGTTTTTCTCAAAGGGAAATACTGCGAGTTCGAGCATGAAACTTGGCATGGTATATGTTTAATAATGATATTTTAAGGCTGTAAAGTAAAATAATCGGAAAGTGAGGTACCAGATGCATTTTTATGCTGTTAAACATGACCTATATTTTGCCGTTATTTTTCACACGCTTCATAGGTGTTTTTAAAATGGTTTGGAAAACCACTATATCAACATATCTGAGATTAGTTTAAAACGAGGAATAAATTAGAGTGGTTGTTCCACATTTGTGTGAAGTTTGAAGTCAATTTAATTTATTTTAAGACTTTAGCAGCGCTTCGTCCTCGCACCTTATTTCGGTCATTTTATTACACCAAAAACCGCACTTTGACCGCGCTTTCAAATTTTCGCGAATTTCTGAAAAATAAAAATTCGCTGGAACCTTATAATATGATTTTTAGAATTAGGTCACCGAAGGGTATCTTTGGGCAAAATATGAGCGATTTGCCAAATGGGTCGTTGACCGGCGTTTCTCGATCCTAACAGTCAGCCATTCTTAAACTGCGCGAATACACGAATGCGGGAAGCGACAGCAATCAAGCGGTGAGCACCAGTTGTAAAGAGAGTAACCTGACGTTCATTGTCACTCCAAGTTCTCTGTAACCATTCATAAACCGTATATCAGTACATAGTACACGATATTTCATGTATCGTTTGACGTGAAAGAACAAAAAAACTACCGTTGGGATCTATATTCTCTATTGTATCAGTAACGAGAAAGTAAATAACTCCAGAAAATCCCTATCATTACAAGCACGTTTGTTTTTGAGAAGTCCGTTGTTGCAGCAGCTGCTTTTACTGTAGTATTACGATTATTCCATTCCCCGGCCCCGTTACTGTCAGTTCCATGAGTATTTACAGAAACAGTGCTTTCTGTTGGAGCACGGTGATGCGATGACGTCGCCAGTATCACAGTTGAAGAAGGAGAAATGTTTACTATAGAAAAGAGATAATAAGCCAATTAAAAAATAGCAACAAATAACAACAACATAATTTACTTTGACTCAGAGAGACAACGGACCTTGATTCGGTAATCTTCGTTGAAGCAGCTCAAAGTGGTTTCCAGCATAGCCTTTTAGCTTGATGGATCAACGCTACCTCTAGTTTGTACATTTGGTATCAGACTAATACCCAACTAATGGTGAACAAGCTACAGTCATTTTCTTGACATCATAAGTTACCATAGCAACGGTTCAAGCTGATGAAAACACCCTTAATTTAAGCTTGATGGGATTATAACTCAAACATTGGTTCGTTGAGAGCATGTAAAAATGCAACTTGTTGCTAAGTTAAAATCTGAAAAATGGGAGCAGATTCAGAGGCGCCTTAAATTTTGAAACATCTGAATTAGACATATGTTTGATGCCATTATTGTATAGAACTAAAAAAAAAGGGAAATATAAACCTATCCTGATGGTAGAGCTGAAATATACTGGAATTAAAACTGTTGCTAGCCATCTCAAATCTGTTCTAGTTGAAAAGCTAACTTACCACACAGATTACAGGTCTGCGGACACTGTTGCTTTACGTTGTCATAGATACAGTGATTCGCATAATCAGGACACTTGAGCAAACGATCCTGACACTGACCTACTGTAAAAGAAAAGTCAGCAATCACAATGGTCTGCAGTTACCTACGTTTGAAGGACGGAAGACGTATACATCGCAGATTATAAGTCCATATAGTCTACCGTAAACTTCCGAAAGTAACGACCCTCGTTACTTTCGGAATTAGAAGTCCTTTTGGGGCTCGTCACTTTCGGGCGGTGGTTTCTTTCGGAGAGCAAAAAGCGTTACATAAAGTTGGTAGGAGTGAGTTCTTTTCAGTACGAAATAAAAGACGAAAATTCGTAAAAACAGTTATATCATGAGATACAATTCTTCGTTCCAGTTTAAATCTATTTTGCTGTTACATCATGGTGAGCTCTCCATGTCTACATCCTGTTTCTACTTCATGACGCACTGTTATGTTAGTCTGCTATATCAATATCTCATTGCGATGGTCAGGTTTTTAATTTAAATTCGAAGAAACGTTCCTTTTAATACGCATTAATTGAAAATGATATTAATTTAAATCAAAGTTTCTCATATTACGTTCCTGTTACTTGATGAAAACTGTGGGTTTTGCTTTAATGGGGTAACATCACCTGATAAAGCGGAAATTTACATTTCACAACGCTTCGTGTTGTAAGTGATACCTTCCCTTGCTGCGGAGTGCTTTAAATCAAGTTATCATAATATGTAACCTTCACCTAACTAATTTGACTGGAAAAGTAAATATACTATTGAACCTTGGTCTCTCTAGTTTTCGGGGAAGGTAGTGGACGGGGAGGGGGGAGGAGGAGGGTTGAAGGTGGGCTCGCTACTCGCTGCTTTCGGGGAGTCGCTACTTTCGGGATTTATTAGATGCCATACGTTACTTTCGGGGATTGCTACTTTTAGGAGTCGGAAGTTTATGGTAGTTTATAATGGAAATACAGGAGTGACTGTACATATTAACGCAAATATAAAGTTTCCTAGTTGACACCGCACTCGAAGATTTGCCTCATGACCTCATTCCTTACGAAGCTCAATTTACTACTTATCCCTTACACAAAAATATAAATGTTACCATCACATGCATTGTAAAACGATTAGGTGTTGCTTGTAATCTAAAAGAAGATTTAGAGATAACAGAAGAAAACTGACATGCATTAGCAAATTGACCTATTACTCTCTGCTAAGTGCGGGGGATTCCCTGCTGTTAACATGAAACGAAATACACGTATGCAACGTAACGAAACGAAACGTGAATAACATTTACGATACCCTGTAGTAAAGAACAAGATCTAGCTCGCCTCAACACGGAAATTTTCAGAGCTGACAGGAGGTTGAAGGACAGGACCCATACAAAGCATCTTCTGAGATAATTTTGGTTTAGCTTTCATCGTGTTTATTCAAGTGGTTTTATTATTAGCTGTGTTTCCTAATTAGCCTTCCTAATCTACTTATACAATAAACAAAAGTTTGTTTAAAAACAACAATAAAACAACAAACTGCAATTGAGCGCAAAGGCATAAGATTTATCTCGAAATAACACAAGGCTTTCAGGCTTTCGGACTCCAAATGATTGACGCTTTCAAGGTACAGATTGAAAAGATTCCAACATTTTTACATAGCTTAAAATATATCTACTTTATTTACCGTGTTTAGCCTGATACAATAATGATAAAAACTCGAAAGGACATGACAACAAGTACGATCTTGCGAGACTTTGCTGAGAATTATAACCGACGTTTTTAAATCATGGAGATTTACTTGTGTTGTGATTTTCATGGTTAACCGATGCATTTAATCGGGGACAGCAATTCTAATCCCTAATGACGCCTGACTCTCTTCACCTTTTCATCAACAAATTCAAGTACGTTATGAACATGTCAAATTAGGCAAAAGATTTCTCGCCGAAAGCAAAACCAGATTATTCGCTAAAGAACACGATCGTATGGAATCTTAAAGATAAGCTGAGGTAAATTAATTAGCAAATGAAGGGGGATTTCATTCTTAAAGCATTTAAGAGTTAAAAAACAAAAGCGTTCAGTCGTGAGATTGGCACAAACCCATCCAAATTATAAGCAAAACTGGTAATCTCCGCATTTAGGAACATTCCTCGAGGATATGTAATAACAAAATGTTACTTACCTGCATAAGCCTTGTGAATAACCAACAAACGTAAACACACGAATATTAGTAAGGTAGGAAAGTTGACCAAACCCATGAATCCAGTGCTATGCTTGGGTGTGAAGTGAAAGGATTGTTCTGTCGTGCAATTCGCCTTATGTCGTCTTATGCCGAGTATTATATTTTTAAAACTACAATAGTTTTGTAAGCAAAGGTCATTTAGGGCGATGATTTTTCAGTATCATATTTCCGACAGGCCGTGACAAAATAAGTTTTAAATAGTTTATTACCAAACGAGCGTGCCTGCATGGGGCCATCACTCACCCCAAGGCCCTACTCGTACGCCATATTTTTAGTAGCCCCTGCTCAAACGATATTTCGCCCTTCGGATATGTTCATGGATCAGCAAAACCTAGTTAATTAATTCTCCAAAAAATTGTTACTGTAGCTTCGATTTGATCAGTTGCTTAGAAGTCTATTTTATGACCAAGAATGTCGGGCACGAGCCCATCGATCACCCTAAGAACTGTGCCGGGTGAGCAGGGAGAGTTGAATCGTCTGGGATCCAAAATGAAACGAAGGTCTTGAAGCTAGCGAAGGAAAAGTTTTCTGGTAAGAATAAATTAGAGGAAATTTCAAGGGCACTGTATCGTAGCTGCTTATCACAGGGCTTTGGTTGAGAACTAACTGCTGATCATTTTTGGGAATGATTATCGAGTGGGTTAGTGCAGGAGCCCATGGTTAGTGTTGGAAAGGGGTTCTATATATTAGGAGTAGGGTAAATACATCAATTCGTACTGCGTAACTTGGTTGTTGAAGCTGATTTAGTTTCTAAAGAAACTGTTAGGCTGCGTTCGCGGGCAAGTGAAGCACTTAGCTATCACTATCAACTTGAACTGACGAAGGACTAACGGTTAATCGGCTATATGGTCTTATTTACAAGGTAATCTCTCTAAACCTAATTGAGATTACTCCCAGTTTCGGGAATCCAAGGTAGGTTTAGAAAAAGCCAATCCCGTGAAAAGGATTTTGTCGTGGACAGCTCAATCACGCATTTAATTTTTCATCCGCCACGCAACACAACGCGCATGCTGACATTACCAGCGCGAAAGAACTGAGTACTATCTCTACGTTGCGTTATTGACTCTCGGAAAAATAATGGAATCCGAGATGGTGTATCAAAGTTGATGAACCGAATGACGTATCTGACGTCGTATATGACGTCATGACAAAAACCTCATCTTGTGGAGTAAGCTGACTGCTGTCTTTAAAATTTGAAATGCTTTCGATATTTAACAATTATTCAACGAAGTGGAGGTGAATAGTGGTGGATATTTACCGAGCCACGAAGCGACGAGGTACATATCCATCACTTTCACCGACACTGAGGTGAATCAAACTCCCGAGGTGAATAATTGTTTTACTATATACCACACAAGCTGAATAATTAGCGGACCAAAACGTTATTTTATGTGTGACAAGCGGCCGGAAATTTTAAAATCTCTCGCGCCGGCTGTTCGGAGGTAAATAGTACTAGCTAATCACCTCCGAGGTAACCAATCAGAGCGCGCGAAAGGCACTATTCACGTGTGCGGTATATACTAAATCTTATTACAATGTAAACTCAACGAGGGGTCTCTTTCCAGCCCCTCGTCATGCCTCAGTGGGGGTATAAGTTTGCTTCTATTTACAAGCTGGTCAGGAAAACAAGGCCTGAAATAACAGTTAGTACAGGTCTGCTCTTTTAGATATTTAAAAATGCTCCCTTTAGTTTATTTTACCTATATATATAACCTGACCATCGATCAGGGCCAAACCTCTACCCTTGTTAAATAACTAATATAATTTACACAGTGATATACAACTTTGTAAGACTGTACAGCGGGAGTCTACAATGCTAACAATAACTTTAAAACAGCTGTCTTGTTCTCACTGCATCACATTGCAACTCCATATGAAGAAAAGGCACTCTACAGAAACTTCGCGAACCCATTTCAATTTTCAAGTTGTCTGTTGATCAGTACCAATACATAAGATAACTCCATAAGATCCCAAGTGTTATCAACAAGTTTGCTTGTGTTAACTTTGTCTTTGATGCAGATGCTTTATCAAATTTCTGTGTTTTGATGTTGTTGAGTCCTGTAGAGCTTGATCGTAACATCTCTGTGTTTTGTGTTGGAGGACTCTTAAGAACACCTTGCGACAGATCAACACTGCTTGGCTTTTGATTAAGAACTGGGGATATAGACGCAGTGCTCTGTGTTGGGGTGAGGCTTTGAGACACAGAGGTAACTTGGGATGTCGACACAGTGCTCTGTGTTGGAACAAGGCTTTGAGACACAGAGGTAACTTGGGATGTCGACACAGTGCTCTGTGTTGGGGTGAGGCTTTGAGACACAGAGGTAACTTGGGATGTCGACACAGTGGTCTGCGTTGGAACAAGGCTTTGAGACGCAGAGGTAACTTGGGATGTCGACACAGTGGTCTGCGTTGGAACAAGGCTTTGAGACACAGAGGTAACTTGGGATGTCGACACAGTGCTCTCCGCTGCGATAAGGCTTTGTGACACAACTGCTCTGCTTTGGGTTGCATCGATAAGGTGTGATGATGTCATCGATGTTAACGGTGATGAAGGATGAATAGCTCCTATAGAAGAAACAAATTCATCATATGTATGGAGTTTGAAAGACAAAACCCTTCCTTAATTCACTTTTATACTTCATATTCGTTATAAGGTAATTGGAGGAGCTACTAATGAAGGGAAAAAAAACACATTATTATTATTTGACTGTCGATCGCCGTAAGTGTAACATGGATCGATTGTAAGAAAGGCGCTTTCATGATCAGCTAGGTTTCCCTCGTACAGCTTCGACTGTTAGAACTATCAAGTTTGTCATTTAAGTGGTTGGGTTATGACACCCAGTACCTTCAAAGTTTCATTCCGGATTTGTTATTCGATAAGGGAAAAAAATGTATATCTTACAACATTTTGAAAGGCATGGAACTTTCAAGATGGCAACAACGTCCGAAAATAAAATTGCGTTTGAGTTTCTATTCTTTGACTCTTTCAATCTAAGAAAAAATGAAAACAAGTGCAGTGCACATTGTAAAAGAAACTTCACGTGTTTCTTTGCTTTAATGTGCGACACGTATGTATATATAGGTTAATAATTTTGCAACAAGGATGACTGGAAAAACTGGCCTGTTTTAAAATAGAGTTTTCTTCCCTGTAACACTCCGAGGTATTTACGTTGCTAGTGAACGCCTTTAGTTAAACCTCAAAAGTAGACTTATGAGAGGAGGGCTGGGGCTCTAGTTTAGCAGTTACCATATTACATCATATATACCATAAGATCAGACATTTTGTCACAGATAATTGCGGTTTAAGTTTGCTAGGAAATAGTCTATATAAATTTACCAAAGCTAGGAAAGGACCACAGGGCTAGCGATAAGTTAGCAAGATGGTACAACCTCCTAATAACTCATAAAGGAAGGTGAACAAGGGAAAGGCACTACAAATTAAAGATATTCCGGCTTTTGGTCATTTCTTCAAGACCGCCCTCTGAAGCTTACAATCTCAAGTAATAACTTACCACACTGATTACAGGTCAGCGGACACTGCTGCTTTATGTTGTCGTATTTACAATAACTTGCGTCGTAATCAGAACATTTTGAATTCAGGTCGTTACACACAGGAGCTAAAAAAAGAAAAAAAAAAAAAACCGTCCTCACTGAGACTGTGATCGGAAAGATATAAATGCAAGGAAATTGTGAACTAAAATGGAACATGATCTGTCAGATGAAATCTTGCCGATCAGTCCTTGCAATATTTTGGTCAGACCTTGACGCAGAAGTGTTGAAAAATTGATAAAATAGAGGACGTCTGGGAAGTCCATACACGTCTATGCCCACTTAACTACTCGTGAAAGTCAAGCTCGACTTGCATAACTCGATGTATTAGGCTAATAAACATACACATCAGTATTTAAGGTAAAAATTAACCTTCATATCAGTATGATATCATGGGTAGTAATTATGTAAGAACTATAGAAGTGAAAACGTTAGTTGAAAAAAAAAAAAAAATGATATGACATCTAACTATAATAACATTGTTGACGCCATCATCATTATCAACGTCGTTATCATCATATCATTACATCATAAATTTGTGCCGCGAGGCACAGAAGGTCAGGAAAGAATAATATCGACAAAATGAGCCGCGACAAAGGTAAATAAAGAAAAAAATGGCTTTCTTGTTTAAGAGGTTACTGATAACCAAAGATAAATAATTAATACGTGCTCACAATAGTGATGCACAGATCAAAGCGGCCGGAATGAACACCCGGAATCACGTTTTCGGTATTGATTTTTTGATGAATTTCACGGGAATACAAGCCCGGGGCTTAATTATCGGAATTTTATGGGATGTAAACATGCCGTGGCTTTACAGTAGCGGGAGAACCGATAAAGACGATGACAAAGCCAATCAGCGAGAACGAGACGAAATGATTTTCATCGATCAGCACTATTCAATGAACAAGAAGGCTGACCATTCACGGAGACTGCCTCGCATGACAATTTTCAAATTCTGGCAGCAGTGTTATTTCATGGATTGATTCGCATTGTCTCAGCTTTGTTCTTAATTGACTGGTAAGCGGTTTTTGTATATCACACTGTTTTATCGCCCTCGAAATTGGCATAACTATTCTAACATGATTATACAGTAAACACGAGTTGAACTTTAAAAGAACATTTGAAACAAAAGATTTCTCTTTTGAGGTATTAAATCTATCTTGAAATAACATTCTGCTCTCAAACCATTTGCAACTTAATTGTTTAAAATTCCGGAAATTTAGCTTACAACATTAACAGAAAACGGTTAGGGATTTGGCCGTCTAGGAACCTCGCGAAAAATAAAGGCATTTTGTGTGGAAAGGAGGACCTGTGGGCGGTAGTGCGCAGACGGATCAAAAATTGGCGTCAGGCATGAGGTTGGCGTAAGTTCGATTCCAGCCTGCTCCGAGTACGTTCCAGTAATTGCCAAACTGTAACGGAATGTTCCATTCGTGGCTTTAGCCTGTCCCGGCCAGCAGGGAACAAATGCCGATTTGCCCACGTAAATAGTAAACTATAGTAAACAACTACGTTCTTTCATTGTGGTTTCACATAGCGATCCAAGCCATTTTTTTTTTACACGTTATGCACTGTACTTTGCTTTGTATGGTGAAATAAGCGAATTTTTGCAAGAAATTTCCTCCTTTAGAATACCTCGTCAAGCAAAACCACGATGATGAATCTGTATACAATTGCGTTTTATACGGACGTTTCAGAAAAATGCTATAGTTTACCACTGGCAAATCTTCCAAGGCGGGAAATGTATTACAGTACTGCCTGATAATGTCAAATTAAGCAGCCAAACATAATGTTGACTCTCTCTTGCTTATAGCCTTTATAGCACAGAAGTGTCAAATAGAGAGAGAACAGACAGAGAGAGAGAGAGATCCAAATCAAAAGTCTTATTTAGGAGCTGAATTGAAAGAGCAATTGTTTGATATATGAGAGATGATTATAGATAACTGAATGTGTAATAGATCTACAGATTGTAGTTTACCTGCGCGAGCTTGCTGTTGAATGACGAGTAACGGACAGATGATTGTTGTAAAGACAGCAAACTTGACCAACTCCATGAATCCAATATTGTACCTTTTGGCTCTGTAATGAAACGATCTTCCGTGTAACGACTTGCTTGTTTCCCGCTTTCCGTGAAGACCTATTTGTATAAAACGGTTTGAAGCAAGGGTCATTTATGAGCCGTGATCTACACTATTATATTTCAACAGGTCACAATTACGTTTTAAAATAATTCATAAGCCCACAAAAATTAAGAAGTCTTGACCAAAAGCAATTAGTGATGACGTGTTTAGGACGTGGCTTTTGCGGTTTCCGTCTCGCACGTGCATTAGCAAGACTTTATGACACTTCCGCTGTTTATTAGAAGCAGTTAAACATTTCTCGATACTTCTCGTCTATTTCAAAAAAGGAACAATACATTACCACATTTAGGTAAATGCTTGTTCCCGTGCCGGGATTTGATGCAATTTGGTATGTATAGGAGGAAAAAACAATACACTTTTTGTCTGTATCTTGATATTATAGTATCAAATATTGTGTTATTGTACAGTATCTTTATAACAGAGGTTTACAGGGCGAGGGCTCGATTGGGAAGGAAATGACATAAAACGTCTACTACTGAATACTGTTATCAGTAGCCCAGTGACACTTCGACAGGAACACCCACACAAACGAAAAGAATGCAAAAATGAGGCTACCGCAGACAGAAAGTCGCTACAGGAATCTTCTTAATTGGCTTTCTTCAACAAAAATCCCACAACAATAATACCAATAATAAAAATAAAAGAAACAACACAAGCAGATTGAAACAAAACAAAACATTTAACAAAAGAAAACTTGAAAAAGGACAAAAGAAAAAATCAACAGGAACGTTTTTGTGTTACGGTATTATATTTGCAAAAGCTTCATAAATCATTTATAATCCTGTAAAACATTGACACCATTGTCAGGGTCAGCTTTGACACGGTCGCAGTAATCTATGGAATGCTGTCATTTCAGTCGATTAAAGACTAGAATTTCAAGTGAGATCAATTCTTCGGTAAGTTATGCCCAGTTGCAGGTCTATACTTGGATACACAAATCGGTGTTAATTAATGGGCATACCTCCCCAGCTGTACCACGCTTTGAAAACTTGTCTTTATGTCAGCAATTAAAAACATGATGGATTCCAGCCGCAAGTCTAGAAACAACAGAAGGTGAACGGAGGAGCTGTTGACCTTTCTTGTCTTTGTATGTAACAATCTATAAATGCTTCAAATGACTATGCAATACACTCAGTGGAATTAAGCTACTTACAGACGATAAACTCGAGGTCATATCGATAGCATTTGGACAGATCTTGTTACGATCTACGACACCATTTGATGGGGCTGAAACACGGCAGAAATCGTCAAGAGTCTTCGAGGGGATCCGGCTTTTGCGAATTATGATAATTCATTTAAAATTGATAATACTATTTATTTAAGGACCTCCGTTACTATAAAAAAGCTAGCTACCGAAAGTATTTGGAGACTCTTTTTAAGTGCCTTTGAATATTTGACATTTTCATATGCACCCACTCCACTTTCATACTGCTGAACAGTACGTCATGTTCCAAAAAAGATAAAGTCTACACCAAAGCAAGATCTTCTTACAATAGCTTTCACATAAATAGTCGCCACAAACTCAAACGTTAAACCATTTTACCGCTGGGCATGGAAGTGCTCGAGTGCTCCAACAGCTCACATTTGAAAGGTCAGCGCGGATGGTCACACGCCGAGGGTACTTAACTCATTACAGTCGCTTCTTGCGGTTTAATAACCACTCCCTGTCTTATGAATGGTCACTGTTTCAATTACAGTGGGCTTAAAAGTTAAGAGGTGTAGCCCGGGGGGGGGGGGGTACACCCAGAAAAATTGACTTGGGGTGTGAGGCCCGCTTCCCAAAACCCTTACCCTATTTATGACCAAAATCTGGGATATTCCCTACCCTAGTTATGACCTGATCAAAAATTCAGAACCCTATTTATGACCTGACCCTTAAATCAAAACCCTGTTTCAGACCTGCGTTATAATTAGTTCCCTAGTCCGTACCAATGTTAAATTACTGTTAACATAACTTGTGAAGGGCTTCTGTTGATTTTCTTTTCGATAATAAAAACTTGCTTTTTCTTTAAAAACATACCCATACCAAGGCTAGAATGCAAAAACCATTCCCTATTTATGACCAAAATGGCCAAAATCAGCTAAAATCGATACCCTATATATGACCAAAACGGCTGGAAAACCGTACCCTTTGGGGCCGCACATACCTAAATAGCCCACATAAGGGAGTACCCCCCCCCCCTCCACGGGAGGTGTAGCCGCTCTCGTAAGCTGCCATTCTCTTATTATTGAAGCAGCTGTTATTATTTGCGGGCTAGAGCCATTGTAGCTGTTCTATTGCCATTCCAAAGCTGCTCAAAGGGTTTCAAGCCATTCATGTGAGACGTTACGAGAACTGCTGCCTCGGACCCTAAGAGTTAGAGACATATTAAACTATTAGCTGTCTCGTTTTCTCTCGAAAATCAGGAAGAGGGACAGGATGAGGGTTTTAAGACGAGAAGGGACTTGAACAAGGTCAAGACAAGATACTATTTAAGGATGTGCCACGCTCTTTGCGCGGTCGCATTCATAGGGATAATAATAAACACTCGTCGGATGCTGAGAGAAAATACCGGCTGGTAACAATCTAGAACCATCTTCTTGGCATATTTTGCTCTGGGAGTAAAAGGGAAGTTACTGTGGTCTTCTATTGAATTTACCCAGTGTTTGAATTCTCGCTCTTATAGGCCATTAATTATGAAGCCGGAAATACCACATGCAAACGTTACTACGTTTCATGAGGTTAAACAACAACAACAACAACAACAACAACAAACAAAAAACAAACAAACTAAAATATTTTACATTGTAGTATGTGAATGTTGCACAGATTTCATTGTGAAAATAATTAAGAAAAAAAATGTGGAGCAAAGTAATAAAGGGATACGAGCGCAACAGAAGATATAAAGCCCTTACGTGGCACCCAATAGTGGAAACCCACCAGGTCTTGGCAGACGTTTCATCATACAGAAGAACTGTCTAGAGTAGACATAACCTTATGAATCCTTGTGTATTTGAATTTTATATCCGACTTCCTAACTGAGGTGAAAGGTATGTTGTTAGGAATTTCACTCTCAACAGTTACATGTCTTGCATAACTGAAAGAAACTGAGGAAAAAGCTGAAAAGCAAGGAAAAAGTTTTTTTTTTTAAATTACAGGACGAACATACACATTACTTACAGCACTGATATTATACTTGCATATATATATTTATTATATGGAGAAGAGTGTTTTACTGGGAACTAAACCACTCGTAGATTCCATACGCCACTTCATCCGGGACCCGAGTGGCGTGTTTTCCGTATGTCACCTTTGTGAGTGTCGTATCGTTCAATGACCTCACGATTCCCGCCTTTTGCTTTTGTTGAATTGGTTTCTCCATATAATAAAAAGAACATTACACGTTGGCTCGAAGATATGAATTTTATGTTCTTGCCACTCGAACATAAAATTCATATCTTCTCGCCACCGTGTAATATCCTCTATGTATACTTACACTATACTTACTACTTACATGATACTTGCACTACTTATCGGCTTGCACTCAGGTACTTACAACGCATATATTACGATATAATTACACTAATTAAATTACGGTTGAGCAACTTACAATGCACAGCACTAAAAATAACTTTTTTTTGTACGGAATAGAGTTCAAGTTTCTACTGTTATTGAAAACATCCTACTTATAAAAAAAATATGAGTATTACATATCACTGCTACACATTTAAACTGACCTCCAATAAATATTTATGAATTACTTCTACTATGAAATCAGACATGGAAATCTCCCCATGTGTTCATTTTGTGTTGTATAAATAATACTTGGCAAACAAGAGGGTGAAGTTGAGTTTTCTTTCAGACTGATAGTTCTGCATTTTTTAAATCTATTTTTCTACCATACATTATTTCGATCTGCGAGAAGCATAATGAGGTGGCATTTTCATCGTTGAACCACTTGATAACTTCCGAAAACAATTGTTTAGCGCAAGAGCAGTTTTGGAGAGTGTGGATTATTGAATCGTTCACTCTACATAGCATATCTACATAGGATATCGTCTTCTTTTCCATAAAGGAACAGCTATTTTTTGGTAACTATTATCCCATGCAAAACTTTAATTAAAATAGAATTATCTCAGCTTGCTGTCCTTGCAAATGGATTTCATATCTCCAAAATATGACTCTAAAGGGATCTGGTCTACTCGTAAGTCTCAGGCCCATTTTGTGCTTGCCCTGAGTTGGATTTTGTTCTTGTTGATTAGTAATTTTTCAAAGAATTGTTTTTCATTTTAAGGAGATTTACGCAGCAGGTTTCTGATGAAAGCGGAAAAAATTTTTTGACAGGAAATCTGTTTTTTCTAGAGGGGTTACTTTTGCCCTCTCTATGACATTTTTGAGGATTGCTGAAGTAACTTGAAAATAGGCTAGAAAATTGTACCTTAAAATACATTTCTTTGTAAATTTTATGCACGACATCACGTTACCATCTGTGTCTAGAAGATCTCGGATGAGAAATACTGACTCCTTTGTCGAACCAATTTTTGTAAAAGATAGAGCATCCGTCTAGCAATATGTCTTTGTTATTGAACAAAACAAATTCCTGTGTAAAAATCTTTGTAGGATGTTTTAAGCTTTAGGAAATGCTAAAGGATTTCTTTGTAGAACTGGGGTAAATGGATCCTTACAAGAAACGTTTTATCGTAATTACACCTTAACGAAAAATTTAGTCCACCGAATTTGTCCAGTAGGTACTAGTTGGGAGCCCTCCAGGCGTCCTCGGAATTTTCCTCTTCCGATGTAAGAATAGGCATCCATGCCAGCTTCAATCATTTTGCCATGGTGACTATACTGGGCGCGCGTAAACCTCAATGTCATAGTCGGAAATTGTTACTCAAAGATTTGATTTTTTTTCTTTTTCCAGATAAATTTGAAAATGGCGGAATTAACGGCTTGGATATAGGCTTTCCAATGTTGAGGTTTGAAATCGTGTAGACCAGCTGCGAGATTCCAAGGCTTTTTGCTATAAATTATCTCCAAAGAGTGTTAAATTTCGACAATTTCAAGCGTCAAAGGTACTTTGCATTTTCTACAGTTTTGTCTCAAAATTAAGTTTTTAATTTTGTTTTACATCGTAAGATACATAAGATCCAAGTATTCGAACAGGCTTTTCAGACCACTGGATTCCTAAGGGTTTTTCTTTACAATTCCTCCAAGGTCCAAGTCACAAAGTTTTGGTTTTCGACGGGTTTAGTCTTAAGGCGGACAAGTCACCCAAGTTCAGTCTAGAATACTGATGGCTCCTCTGACGGAATTTGTATTGCTGTTAAGAAGGGTGGTGTCATCTGCAAATTTTTAATTCCCTATGAAAAATATTTATTCCCTGGATTTCCTTTCCTTGTCTAATTTTGCCTGCTAAATGCTCGACTCCCAAGAAAAAGAGATTAGGACACAAAGGGCATCCTTGTCTAATCCCCTTGGTGAGAAGGTGAGAAGTAGTGTTTGCACTATAACCATTATTCAAGACGGAACTCGGAAAATCAGAGTAGAAAGTTGAATTCCAGCGTTGGATGGACTCACTGTAAAAAAAAAAAAAAGCCTGAATAATGTTTTGGATAAATTTCCATTCGATCAATTGTGTTAAAGGCTTTTTGAAAGTCAAGTTGCAGGAGGATACCTGGAATGTTCTGGAGTTTTGTTTGTTCCAAAATGTCGTATGTATCTTCCCTTCCGAGCAAACAAGAAGTGAGAGGACCTTATGTAATCTCCTGGCAAATACTTTGAACATAATTTTGTAATCTAAATTTATTTATGGTATGGGCGCCAGTTATTAAGTGATTCAAGATCAGAATCCTCTTTCGGAACGAGCGTGATCATTCCTTGACGTTGAGAGGACTGGAGTGTTTACAGTCATAGGTACTTCCACCGCTTATGGTGAAACTTCTGCGCTCTGGGTTTGTTAATTACGCGAAACGGATGTTGGTTTTTACCATACTGTCGCGGGGGAGGGACTTTAAATTTTGTGTTAGCGATTCAGAACGACTTCCCTGCTGACATTCCTTTCTCCTCCCCTATCTTCATCTTATAGTACTATTTTTATAACTTGATGAAAGGTGGAAATATTCGATCCTGTTTATGATGGCCTCTGTGAGCATCTGTTACATGGGCTTTCCTGAGCGCCAGTTCAATTTTGAAAGTTTTCCACGACTTGACTTTTTAAGCTCATCGTTCTGTTCTTTCATACTCAGTGACCAAATCAGAGCCATACTCATGTACGTATGCGATTAAACTGATGATATATTTTTTGACGTTTCTTCCGGTTTAATCATATGCAATAATCTACTAAAATCAATGATTAAAGATTGCACGACAAATGGTCACATAGCCTTGTAAAGCATTATGTTAAAAAAACTGAGACAGTCCTCCCTGGTAAGAGAAGAATTGCTACAGTTTTTTTAGCAAATAGTAAACGATATGTTATTTTCGATTTTATAAAGCTAACGCTGTCCACCCATTCTTGTCATGGTTTATTGTTTTCACTTGACCTTTGAAAGGACACGGACTGTAGCTTTATGAAGTCGGTGACAAAAATAAAGTATCGAAACACATTTTAAAGACTTCAACATGCAGTGGCTGATCTGCCAACAGAATCATTGCGTTAATGAGTGTCATGAGTATACCATCAAACTGATACGGTGGATATGTGTAGTTGTCGTCTACGCGAGCACGTAGTTCTTGTCGAGTACTTTGTAGCGTGACTGAAAACAATGTCATTGAAAAAATAAATGTACTTTTCATCATTTTAAAGCACGTGAAAGACCACCCTTTTCGAAGAACAGCCCTATCACAATATTATCAAAAGCAAGTCGACCCTGTGTTGTTACATTCGAAAGTCCGTGAGTGAAGAATTCTTTTCCGAGCCAGAGTTCGTTTGCCTGAGTTGTAACTAAGATGTACGTATGGCGAAAGCTCCTTTTCCTGTTAGCTGCGATACATGAAGCGAGTGGCACATGGGTCAAAGGACCAGGTACTGTGACTCGATTTTTTCATCACCCAATAATCGAAGTGATAAACGCGTCCCTTACAAGACTTTTTTCCTGGTTAAGGAGATTTGGCCAAATTTTCATTTCACTAAAGTTCTAAGCTTTCTTTCTTAGAAAGAAATGATTTCGATAAGGATATAAATGCTCAGTGAAAAACGCAAAGTCGACTAAGAGGAAATTTCAAAGATAAATAGACCAGTTGGGGCGCGTCCATAACGCAAGTGAACTGTGTGAATGTTCTACCTCTAATTAAAAAATTGAAATCTGCATGAGAGAGAAAAGGTTCGTATAGTTTAACGGAAATATTAAAATGTATACAAATCGACTAGGAAACTCTTTGGATATAAATTTCAGATAGCGTTGCGATTTGATGATTTTAATTTTTCGTTCCCGAATGTCCTATAGCTAATTAAACAGCTTAGTATATCGACAGAAACCGGATTCTTAGCGCATAAACCTCTGTTATCGAACTGAATTTTACCGGCTTCACGATCACGCGGCTCACTGATAATTAGCATTCCAGCTAATTTTGATAGCCTTTAAGTTCTAGCTTGAGAGTGATGTAATTATGCCATTCTTTTAGGATAGCGATGTTTAGAAAATAAACCAAACAGGTGGCGAAAACCGGTAAAGTCAACTACTAGAGGAAATACTGTTTCCACATGCTGACCAAATTTGGACGTTCAGTTCTTGGAGTTTCCTGACAAGAGAGCAATAAGTGCAAAAATTATTTACTAAAAATCTACTCATGGCACGGTAACTTTTAGAATACTATCTTAAACAACTCACTTTAGGTCATTTCTCTAAGTGACACCGCGAACATTAAATTCTCAAGCGTTCTCGAGAAAGTTAATGTCCAACCTCGTGAGAATGTTTGAAGTGTGTGTCATGGTGTTTTTAACTAACGCAGAACGTCCTTTTTAGGTGAAATATAGATAACTTCAGGTTCAATTTTCTCTCGCGGGGTCAGCTTGAGAGCTTAAGTCTCCGATAAGTTCTTCTTAACTGTATTCAAAATAATACCATGCCACAAGGTTTTTTGGTAACTTAAGTTTTGCCATCATTGGTCGAATGTTCTGCGGAAATCGGCTTAATCACCCATATAGGTCTCATTCCCAAAGTAATCCCTCTCATGATATTTTTAAGTCACTCCCAGGCTCCGAGATCCTTACAGGACGGTCTAGAAATAGGTAATTCTGGAATGCAGATTTTCCTCACGTGGACAGCCCACTAAGCGGCTTTACACCCACTTTTCCTCTACGATGCACCTAGTACGCAACGCGTGTGGTAACATTATCAGCGGAAGAACTTGGGACCATATCTAAAAATAACTTTAGAGGAATTACTTTGGAAAAGTTTTACATGGTCAGATTAACCATCTTACCCATCTATTATTACAAGTCTCTTGTTTATTGATACCCTTTCTCTCGATTTTGCTAAGCAATTTGGTGGTGTTGTTCATGATTAGGTATCAAGTACTATTTAGCTACATGTGGCAGACAAAACTGTGACTCGGTATGCGGGACATTTGGGTTCCAGTGTGCTAGAACTGGCCAAAGCTTCCCGCCTACCTCCGCCTTATGGATATTCCAGTCTTTGGGAATCTCGTGTAAATCCTTCAATTCAACTGACTATTACACATATCAAGACAGTCCGAACTACGTGGCCGAGTCGCCGGGAAATGAGGACTGGGTCGGCGTATGTCTCGGATTCAAGTCTATACCCAGTACCATCGATTGTCACACGGCCAATAATACTTACGTGCGCAGACTTTGTCCATGTTACGACCCTTCAGGTAAGAGCTTTAAAAAGAACACGACAATGGTTTGCTGTTTGAGGTACTGTTATCTTATCCGGATGGTTGATTTTAACTCGTTTCTCAGAGGCTTTACCTGAGCGCTTTTAGTTCTGTATGGTTCATCCACATCGTGCCTTCATTTCCTTTTTAGGTTATAATACATTTTTCATTAAAACGTAGATTTTTCTCTGACTGGGAGGACTCTCCGGCCGTTTTTGAGATCGTAACCTCAATCATACAGGTGTTTATAGCCTGCTGTTAGAACAAAGCCTTTTGAGTCTAGGTTGTAAATATACGAAATTTAATGTCTTTAGAATTTCCTATATTATATAAACTTAGCGGCGTACGTGAGGTCGAGTTGTTCAAATGTTACTGGCTAGACTTCGAGTTATGCCTGTAAAGGGGTGATTCAACTGGACCACAAATAAAAGGCTTGTTCCTGAGCGAGGTTGTGATCCTCTTAACACGAGGAGATCGATTAGTAACAAGGCACCTCTCTCCATTTCTGATGGGTCTTCAGCTCAGTCACCAGTCGCCAAGCAAAGTCATGATATTCCGTTTGTAATTTAAAAGTGTTGAAGATGAAATGAGTTTCTTTAAATTGTCAATGATTATCATTTCCTTCCTCAAAAGTAACCCAGCAGCCTGTTACAACAAGCCTGAATCTCTCTACTCCCACACAACGCAAAACCACCTCCACCACCACAAGCGCCGCTGCAACCACCGCGGCTTCCACCACCACCAGCACCGGAGAGGACAGGAAGACGGAGAGGACAGCGCTAATAGTTGTTGCCGTTATTGCTGCTGGCTTGGTGATTTGCTTGTTAAGCTTAGCATTTCTACTGATGTGGAAAAGAAGGCAGTTGAGGTTATTTTTTGACATGTGTTCTTTCCTTCAACTATTCCTTTCAAAATCAAAATCGCCTTGGTCTTAGGCTAAATTTGTAGGTTATTAATTATTGTTCTTGAAGACGTCTTGCGTGAACGTCTAAAGTTAATTTACGATAGTTGATTTCCCTAAAAAAAGTTAGTAATAACTTAGCAGGATGCCCTCTAAGGCGTAAACGCTTCCAGAATAGCAAGCAGCCAGCTCGCGCCCTTTTTTCTTATTCTATGTCACTGTTTGAAAGCGCGCTCCCCTTCAAAGTTGCCAGTTCATTAGCTGATGGATTATTAACGATACTCTTGGTAATTAACCAGAATTAATATGCTCGTGCAGCGTTTGCTTTGTCACCCAAATTGCCTATAATATCGTGTAGCAATAGGACATTAGTGACTTGGGGAACATCATAGGTTGATACTGGGATAGAAGATGATGATTTTTTTTTACTGAATATTGAATTTTGCATTGCTCGGGTGAAAAGACGTTACTGCCATTTTAAAAGATACGGTTTTCGGGTTTCTTTTTTGCGATGTGACCATCACTGGATTGATCACGCATTCAACAATTTTGTTTACAGAGGGAGACGAAACAAGAAACAGGACAGCGAGAAGCTTCGTGTCGGATATCATAAGAGCAACAACAAGATGGCTGTGCCAGATATGATAGATGGGTTGACAGTGGTGGCCGACATAGAAGAAGAAAACAGGTGTGATTTGTAATATTAGTCTCCTTATAAGACAGTAACTCTGAGGAAGATCCAGGATAATATAATAAGGTAAAGACCGCCTAACTTGTATGGTGGTGTACCACGCCTACAGCCATAGATAAGAGTAAGAGCACCCGAATTGCATTATGGATGATTAGTGTTAATTAATGGGGTGCTCTAATTTTCTCTGAATTTACAGCTACTGTGACATGAAATTCGCCGGCCGATCACTTCCCAATACCAAGGACACTAAAGTCAATTGTTTGGCGGAAGACGAAAGGTGATAAAGCCTTATCTGCAGCGTACGCGTTATAAAATGATTTTCATTACTATGTTTCAACTGCGCAGATGCTAATTTTGTTCCTTAAACATTTTATTCACAGCAGTTATGAGAACACGTTTGAACAAGTCTCTGAAAACATTCTGTATTCAAGGTAACAGAAAAGTGATTTTTACCTCTAATCTCACCTACATGGTAACATATTCATTTTGGTAACAAGGGTCCGCTTAACTGTATTCTTAATAGCAATCAAATTCACATTTTTAAGTTACTGTGAGTCGGAAAAATGCCTGAGAAGTGAAGACGATTTTGGCCAGATTTTATTTAAATAAAACACATGAGTACGTCAGTTAAAAATCTCAATCTCCTATGGAAATGGTCAACCGATTGTCTCGGGTGAAAAAAGCGTTTAGTAGATCGAACGAAATCATACAGAAGAATTCAACCAAAGAGAAGACCACAAATTGACGTAACAACCATTGAAAAACTAGGCAGTATTTTCTTCCTCGCACAGTCAGTGCAATGCTTGACTCGTAGGACATTTCCACCCCGACCCAAGTCAGGTAGACCTGAATACGTAGGTGAAGATTGATTGAAGTGAGCGGATATTACCAGGCTGACGTTACAGCATTGGAATAAGAAGATCATTTAATCATTGCATAACACATAGATAAGAGGGTCAAGCAGCCATGTGGCCTTTTCAATGTCATTTAAAAATGTCATATTTAGAACAGGACCTCTTTGTATATCACCTGCAGGTGAGAGAACTTCCTGTAATAAATATTATTATTATTATTATTATTATTATTATTGTTATTATTATCATTATTATTATTATCGTCCTCACGTAATGTTTGCTTAGAGTCCTTAGGGCCGAGACCAGACCATGGTCCTGGGGCACTAGGGGATAGCCAGTTTTTAGCTTGATAGCACCCTCCTCAAAATGTGTGCTGTACCTAGCAAGGTTATCTTTTGTAGTTCACTGATGCTTATTATTATTATTGTTATTATTATTATTATTATTATTACTATTATTATTATTATTATTTCGGTTGATATTATTTCTGTTTCATTCCTGATCATAGCGTCCCTGAAGGAACCAATATGGCCTTTGCAGCTGACAACAACATTCCACTTTATGACAGGTAAAAAAGCAATCTCTCTGATGTACCATCCCCTGACAGTAACCCTTTAAATGGTAACAATACATTTTATTTTCATTTTATTTTTTATTCAATGTTTTGAATCTCGCGACAGCAAGACCTTTAACAAGTCCCTATGCGTAACACGGGTTATGTTTATAATGAATGCTACTCTCCGAAGTGTCCTTCTTAAATATATCAAACTCAAGCTTACATTGTACAAGCTGTTGGAATTGAAAGGCAGGCGTGCCCGTTCCTATACATGTTTGAGGATAGCTCTGAAGGTGTGTAGTTGCGCGAGTTTACCTGTGGTCGCTTCATTAATGCCTCAGTTTCTTTTGATTCCAGATTGGCCTAGGTACGTCTGTTGAACTGAACGCAGCTGAAATCTTTGTGCCGACTCTGCTTCGAGGCGAGGGCAGCTTAAGAATGAAGTCGATAACGATAAGACTGAAATTATTTGTATGAAATAGAGCATCAAAGCTTGAGGGGAAATCAAAAATATGATTCAAATCTTTTAGACATCAGTAAAACAACTACATTTAGGTTAAGTGTACTTAATGAACGGAAGATCGGTTTTGATTAATGTAGCTAGCGTAGGTTTTAATGGTAGGTAGGTAGGTAGGTAAGACTTTATTTTACGAGGGTAACATTTGACAGTATTAAAACTGATAACCTAATGGCCCTCAAAAATTAAAATTTTAGAAAAAGAAAGAAATAGTACAATCGTAACAATATTAAAAATAACTAAAATAAAATAATTAAGCCTACATACATCGTAAAATATTTATAAAATGTGATTATTTACAAATTTTAAAAAAATTTACAGGAATAGTTTGCTAAGAATTTGGTGATCTAAAATTATTTTAAAAAGGGAGCGCTTAAAATTTTCTACACTGGTACTCTGTTTGATGTCCACACTTAATTTGTTCCATTATTTTGTGGCTCGCACAGCAAACGCTCGACCCCCTTCAGTAATTCTCTTAAATCGCGGGCACATTAAGTTTATATTACAAAAACGGGTTGATCTATTATGAGTGTCAGAGTTTCTGATAAGTAAATCATTTATATATTCTGGGGTATTGCTATTCAGCCTTTTGTAGGTTAGAGCGCATCGATTTATGTATCATGATTCAGCATAAAAGGGAACCCACTTTAAGGTGTTAAATAAGCCGACAGAAGGTGCTGTTCTTTCGGCATCGAGGATAATTCTAGCCGCACGTTTTTGAAGACGCAGGACTTTTATAAGATTTTCTTTACTGCAAGAAGTCCAAATCGTGCTACCGCAAAGCATTTCACGTTTAATGATCGTAGAGTAGTATATGTCTCGTTGATTGCGTTTCAAATAAGGACTTATGTGACGAAGGAGCCCAATACGTTTCGCCAACTTTTTGCATAACTCCTCAATCTGGCGATTAAATGAAAGATCCTGATCTAACGTTACCCCAAGAAGTTTGAAATCAGTAACATGTTCAATATTCCTTCCATTCAAGTTAATATCTACTGAGGTAGAGGCGACAAGGTTCCGCAAACGTTTGCCTGTTACCAGCATGGACTTCGTTTTCTGAGAGTTAATAAACATAAAAATAAATGTTGTAAAATATAACACTAACTAACTTCTATCACATAGTCTCATGATATCATGATCACTGCACGCTGGATCGGTCCACATGAAAAGGATATCAACTGACTGTGTAGCGTCGATCGTTTCATATAGACAAAAGGTTTAAATAAAGAATTTGATGAAAATAACTTTCAGTTTCACAGATTTACTCTTTCACTCTCAGAGCTTAACCCTTTTCTATTTTTCAGTAACTTTCAGATCCGCATATGATATGCAACAAAATATCCCATGGCTAGCTATCTAGCATTGGTTTCTTGCTGGAATTCGCCTTTTGCAAAAGTAAATTTGAGTTTTTTAATTTAACGGAAGGCTTAAGAACTCTTGCGAGTAAGAAGAAAAATGCTAACTTTACTTCTGGTCAGTTTCCATGGAAACATAGATGAGTTCTCCCAGTGTTGTTAATAGAGCGACCATCTGTAGCCGCCTCTAAATAAATTAAAAATGCCCGTAGTCGAAGAAGATAAACTATTCTTTCCACGGGCTATTTCATCTGTGCGGGCAACAATAAAGGTGGAACTATTTTATACCTGCTCTTTTGACCGACCGTACCAGGAGCTCATTACTGACCGTACCTCTGCGCCGCAAATCACATGTAGTCACATCTGTGCTGATTAAAAACCCAAATTAAATGGGAGCCTTGCTGTCTAAACGCGCTTTCCTGTAAATCGTCAAGATCTCTCATTTCCTGATAAGCTGCAATTGGAAGGATTCACGCTGACCTAATTGTTTCTCACACTTTTAATTGGCCAATTGCGCGAAGATAATATTTGTCGTGATTGCTGCTGTGTTGAGCCGGCCGTGCTTCTAAGCTCCAACAACCCGCGAAATGCTTTTTTCCGAATGAACTTTGAACAATCGGGTAGTATGGACGCATCGAGCAGAATCCTCTTCTTTATCTTGTGTGCTGCTTCTTTTGCTGAAGTTCTGTGTTTTGTTCACACCACAGGTAAGGTAATACTGACCGTATTCACCAAATAAGCGCTGTTGAAGTATAACCCAGCGATGCCGATATAACATAGAACGTCTTGTGAGTCTAGATAGTCAGGGCGGAAAGACGAAGCTCAGGTGAACATGCTTGATTAAAATAGCTTCGAATTAAATGTGACAATAAGTAAATGGCTTGCGCAATATACCGGCCAGATGATAACTTTGAGACCTCTATTTTGAAAACCAAAAACGCAATAAGCATGCTTTTACAATAAATATCAACTCTTTGACGTTCTTTCTTTCCGTATTAAACGGGAAAACTTGGATTGCTAAGTCAACATTATTTACCGTCTTTAGAGGCAGATTTATTTCGGTGCCATCTTGAAGCAACTGAGGCCAAATTAGAGGGCAGTGTTGTGCATCTGATTTATGATATAAACAGAAACCATTACTCCACACAAGAGCAATGATTATAAACGATAACTTCATTTAACCGTATTACGTCTCAATATTGTTCAAACCTCCTTACATTCTAGTAATAGCGTTATCTTCTTAGCTTTATGGACTAGAATCCATATTCTAAAAAAACAATTATGTAAATGACCTCTACAGGCCTAGAATATTTTCAAAGCCGCCTCTCTGTGTTTTTTTTTTTTTTTTAATTTGTTTCGCTACATACATTGAGCTTCGATACGAGAATATAAAGAGCCCCTCAGAGATTTTCTGAGTGTAGTCTCTCCAAAGTGGTGTTCATGGATATGTTTGCTAATCTTTTATATAAGTAATATTTGTCCAACTTTTACAATAGCAGGTTTGGGGTTTTGAAACAAAACTGGCTGTGCGCCATAGCAGGCCAAAATCTGACAAGGTGCTACTAAATCAGACAGATATAATTTTGGCTTGGAAAGGTCGTGGATTTCCGGCAGTTACGTAATACTTAAATTGTTGAATACTTAACTTCGTTTCCTCGCTTAAATTGGGTGCTTAGCTCGAGGAACCATCAGAAAAAGGATTAGGGGTTAGGCTGCAATATTCAGAACAACCCGTTCCGTGAAGAATTACGAAGGACGTGGCTATTGCAGCTATCACACTGTGATAATTGAAATCTTTCCACTTTTAGAAGAGACAGCTGACACCTTAGCGTCTTTAAAACTGATCACGCTTCCAATGTGTCAAGAGCGGGGCGTGCAAGTGATGAAATCATGACCATGTAGGTTTTTACTCTCTGTGAAAGCTCTGTTGAGTTTTTGGCTACAAATATAAGCACTTCATTGTGTACTGTTCCAAAATTAACTGTATTCATACTATGCGCACTGTATTATATTAGTTCCAAGGTCGATATAGATGTATATAAAATTCTCATCCGTTTTAATCTTTTGGGATGAATATAAAACTAGATGATGTACATGTAAATCATGAATTCAGAGGGCCAAACAGCGCAGTAATATTTAAACCGCTTGGATCGAACTCGTTTGTTGTTTCAGGGAGGCACGTGCCAAACGTCACTTCAACACATTTATATTTCCTACTTGAAGTGGTTTGAACACTCAAACAAGGATTTTAGTCCACGAAACGAAAATCTCAGCTTAATACATGCGCAAGCTGGGGGTCTATACCGGGGTTTACATCTACCGCGGGTCACGCAACTGAAGAGGGGTAAAAATGACAAAGATAATAACATCTATAATATGGCTATTAACCGATTATCTAAAGTCTTGAATATGGCACCATATGCTTTTTCTACTCAGCATCCTCTATGTGGCCCGCCGACACGTATGCCCTACCAATGGCAGACTCGGGATGCCCCGAGGGTGGTGGATTTACCTGGTACACGGGACACCGAACCGAAGAACTAGAAAGGGATCAGAACCGAAACAGGCATTCTCCGAACATCCACCTGAAGACAAAAATCGGAAAACCAGAAATAAAGCGTTACTTCTGCGTGAAAAACTCGACCGAGGCAGACGAAGGAAAGCCTAAATGGCCAAACGGAAAGTACTGTATTTATAAGAAAGGTGACCTTTGTCCACCAGATTTCCACAAGGGATCTGTTCTTTGGGACGACGACAACGGAAACAACGGTTCCAACCGCAATAGCAAAGGTGGGGAACTTCCCGCTGGACTTTACAACAAGGATACCATGATATATTTCTGTTGCATGACGACGGGATCTGTCGAGAAACGGGTTTCGCTTCCAGTCAATAAGCCATTTTATCTACTAGCGTTCGAGTCGACCACTTGTCAAGAGGTCCAGGGAGCCGTGTATTCACTGGAGCACGTGGTGTTTGATACAGAGAATACCAACAATCAGGACGCAAGAGCTTATCCTTACCCATATGGTGCTAATCTAAGACAGCCCACGATTTATTACTGTTACTATCGAGGTAAAGCTTTCGTTCTCGTCTTTCATAAACAGAGTGACAAGAACACTACTTATTATCACCATTAAACACCTATTAAAACCTGTAACAACTCTTGAAAGTCGTGGAAGGGATACTTTTGATCGAAGAGCGATTTTAAGACTCATTTCTAAGAATCAATTTCAAAACACCTTTTTTAGCCATTTTCAGCAGATTTATACAATCTCACTGTTTGCACCCATCCATACAAGTTCAAGTTAATCCTTTTCTGAAAACTCCAAGAGCAAGACGGATAATTATTTTTACATAAAATCAGTACATATATGAAATAAGCTGGTCACAAAGAGAAAAAATAAATTCATTTAACCCATTAACCATTTAACATAAAGTACAATCAATGTGCAGACCCTCTATTCTTACTGCATGAAATGGCTGAAAGACCAAACCCTTCAAGTAGCCAAAGCCGAGTTTTATTGTTACTTGACAGCAACAGAATTAGTTGTTAACGTGCACAGATAACTGAAGTCCGAAAGAAAAAGGTCACTGGTATGACGCGCAAGATTAAATTTGATGTTGGACTATATTTTACTGGAAAACTAAACAAGTAACGCTGACGTTTTTCATGTTGATATTCTCCTAGAATGCAAGTGGAACTTTAATAAGTCAAGTGGCGTATTTGCCTCGCCATATTACCCAGAAAACTACCACAACTTTCAAGATTGTCAGTGGAACATCACTGCACCTAAAGGCTACGTAATACAACTACGATTCGGAGTCTTCGAGCTGGAATCCAATCCTTACTCGTGTGGAAATAGCCGGTGCAGCTGTGACTATGTGGAAGTCAAGGAAGAGTCAGTGAAGGCTGACGTCACTACTCTTGGAAGATATTGTATGACGAAATTGCCGCTGCCAATCATTCAGTCATCTACCAATAAAATGATGGTAACGTTTTATTCTGATCACGTGATATCGGCAAAAGGTTTCAACGCATCTTACACATCAGTTCCAGCTACAGTCAAAGGTATAATTAGCTTAAGGACGTTCGCACTAATTGTTTCTGTGCATCTTTACTGCGCACGCAAATTCACACGTCACGTCATGCATGAGAGCGCGCGCTAAGCAATAAAATGAACAATGATGGGGCAGATGGCCATTGCTATAGCTTTTCCTGGATTTAACGATCTTGGACGTTTGGTGACCCCTATTTTTTTTTGATGGATCATTTTCTCTACCGATTTTCTACGTTTAGCGAAAAAATGAAGAAAATCTATTGACTAGAAGTACAATAAGTTTTTGCAAAATGCACCATCGAATTCCGTTCTTTTTAGCTCTTCGTTTCAGTATCTGTGCACGCGACGGTTTCAAATGCCTTTTGAAGAGTTAAGTTTTGTGAAAACGTTGGTAACATTTGGAATTATTTACGCAACAGACCCTACAAAATATGACTAAGATCGTTTGCCTCCGTTGACTCACCTTCCATATTTTTAACTATAAACCCCTGTAGACCATGCTGAATTACGTGCGCCAATTTTTCAGAATCAAGGTTGTTTCCACACGCTTTATCTCTGAAACGAAGTCGGTGACCCTCAGACACAAGTGACTCATTATCTGACTGCAGTAAAATTTAAAAAAAAAATCTATCGACTGGAAAATTTTCGCGCGAACGTCCTTAAATGTCTAGTGTTTCATGCTTAGCATTGCAGGAACAATTACTGTTTGCTACACTGTAGTTATACAATTTTTTTCGTACCTCGTATGAACGCGAAGGCGTTGTCTTAATATAGGCTTCTCCGTTTCAAACCAGTTAGTCTCATGTCAACTTTCATCAGCCTGATTTCTCTTTGCCTGACGAAGAGCTATCTAACGCTCGAAAAGTTAGCTTCACAAAATCGCTACGACGGTTAATTTACCTTTACGATATTCAAGTTGATAAGTAGTTAAGTGTCCAATCGAAAGCTGACTTGCTATTTTTCCGGCTGGTATCAGCATCTCAACAGCTGACGTGGTGGTCCCTGGAACACAAACTTACTTCTACAAAAGGTCCAGCCTTTACTACCGAACCTATTCAAGCTACACACAGCACAACAATGGATAAAAGTAGTAAGAAAAGAAAGAGTTTATCATCCAGTGATCTGTCGAAAACTCCGGAGGGAAAACAAACAGAAAGACGCGAACTTACGTCCGCGAAGCCAACAAACAGCAAGAAGGAAGAGAAGACAGCAGAAAACACTCACAGGGTACAAACATCCAAAGATGTGGAGCCACATTCAAACGTCGTTACTAGCATCCCATTGAAGTACATAATTGTCGCAAGTGGCTCTTTTGCTGTGCTTGTTTTCGCACTTTTGCTCTTGGTGTACCATCTTTTCAAGAGAAGGTACGTACACAATATAATCGCTACTATCTCAATTCACCATATAGATTTTAAACACCGGATTCTACCTGAAACATAACTAATAATTCCAATGTACCTAAGCTGTATGTTTATCGTTGACCGAGTAAATGCTGTTTAATTTCTGCCATCGAGGTATTTACACAGAATCAATTTTTTGCCGTTTTAGAGGCTATTTATCTGTTTATAAGGGTTAGTTTTCGGTGATTTTCGCGGATAACGACTCAAAAATAAAAGGTTGTCGGACAATGTTGTTCTGGGCGTTTATTAATTACGTTCTAGAAAGTTCTAATGATATGTTCAAGGAGCCTAATGACAATCTGTTCAAACTAAAGAAATTTCAAAATGAAACTTTCAGTAATCAGCTGGGACACTATTCCTCTAATCATCTATTCGTTAGATATTCAGCTCAATCATGACGCACGCAATTCGTTAGAAAATGGAAGGGAACGGAAGTAAACGTGGAAATGACGTTAAGAGGATTTTTTTTTTCGAGAAATTAAATTTATTTTACGAAGCTGGTACCTTTTTCATATCCCGGCATTTCAAAAAATGGTTGCTTCCAGGTCCGTAGCGTGAACCAAATGCTTAGTGCGGGCTTAGTTCCTGCTATAGAGTACGTAACAAAGTATGGTGGTCCGGGGGCATGCTCCCCCGAGAAATTTATGCATTTTTATAACCTCAGGAACGCTATTTTAGAAATTCTGGTAGAACTTCTGCCCTATTGTTGAAGCCGTCAATAAGGTAATATTTTGAGCGGCGCTCCTTTAAACACCATTTATTTCTGCCCCCCTTTTGTCTGGCATGACCCCCCTGAATCCCACCAGCCCCCCTACTTTATGCTTGGCACGTTTATCTATGGTTGACTGACATATCTTTCTTTGACAGACATCGTCTCCGTACAAAACGTGCTCAAAAGGGTAACCAGAATAACTCTGTGAGAGAATCAGGTGAACTCAGTGCTCCAGCATCTGCAATCGTGTAGGTATTATGTATGAAGATAGATGCAAAGACAGCACGTGCTCATGACCACGCCTTTTTAAGAAATACATTCATATTTCAACTGCACAGACCGGATTACAGGCTGTTGGTCTTGACTGTTTCCTTGGGTTTTAACGACGAGAACGACTTTGAAGTCTTGTTTCACCTTTGCATTCCTGTAACTTGAAAACTCCAATCTTTGTAATTTTAAACCAATCAGAATTGGGATCAAAACGCTACTTCTCAGAGTAGACTCAAGAGGATCGCGATCGTCTGTTCGAGACAACCACAAGTCTCTGGTTAGAACCCTTCTCAAATGTTGGAAGATCTCTGATTTGAAAAATTCTCCTTCGGCAGGATTTTTCCGGGGCAGATTTCCAGCGAGTAAAGCGAAAGTAGTACCAGCATAGAGGGTGTCAGCAGCTTTGGCTCCCTTGTTAAATTAAACCATGACAAAGGTACAAGCCCGCCATTTTTGTCCTCAAGGTCACCAATGTCGACGCGGCAAACTTCCGCGGGAAACATATAAAATGAGCCATTACTGCAGAATTTTCTCGGAGGGACCACGCATAACTCATCTTTTAAGGCGAACCATGTCTTCTGCTGATCTAAGGATGGCGAGAAAATTAGATGAATCATTGTCAGAACGGCGAGAGAGATCGCTGGAGCGATCCACGAAGAATGGATCGCTTTTTGCACGCTTCCCGAATTCATATTTACCGCGAGAAAAGATTATAACCAAAAATAGTCTGATCCAATTTAGTGTTAGTCTCCTCCGCAGCCGTTTTTGGGGATGTCACGCAACGCTCCCCCAGTTGCATGACATCCCAAAAAACGGCTGCGAAGGAGACTAATTTAGTGTTAGCTAGAAATTAACTCGAGATATCTGCTAAGTTTCACCAGCTGTACATTTCAATATTGACAAAGGCGGTTTTCCCCTGTTCAGAAGGTGTCCAAAAGAATGTGTAAAAACTGATGTAGGCAACTAACGCTTGCGTGTAACTGGAGACTAGTCTGCGGTCGTTTCTGTAGTAACAAGAGTCCCCGGTGCGTGCATTAAATTCGAGCCTCTGGCTTAGCGTGACACACCGTAGCGAGAACGTCTTTTACGATAGCTCTATCGTATTTTTTCTTCTACAGCAGTGAAATGGAACGACTATTCTCCGCAGACAAGCAAAGCGATAATCCCATCTACGACAACAGGTAACCTGAATCTGGAACGAACTCCAAAGCAAACCTTGATGAGTTAAAACATTCACATCTATTTTGTCTTAACAAAATCCGTTAGCAGTACATGAATTATCTATTTTTTTCTGCAGATAATTCTATTATCTTCATTTTTACTGGGAGAAACCATCCCGTTTTTGGGGCTCCCATAAAGCGTATCTTTTGTGGTTTAAAATTACTGGCTTGATATCGCATACCGTGTGCCTGGTGTACATACCGTGCAGGACCACTTACAGGGTTACTCCGGTAACAAACATTAACAGGCTTTTTATGACAGGAACGAATTGACTGCTCACCTATCAAAATTCTCAATGATTTTCCCGTCAATTTTATTTGGGAGCCCCCTCTCCTCGCCGCGGGAGAAAAACTTAAAGGATAGCTCCAATCCTGGTTTTGAGTTAGTTACGGCATAAAATAAGAGTAACATACGCCATGATTCGATCCTCATTTTTTTGTTATTTGTCTTTCAGACTTGTTGGAACGAATTCGAAAGACCAGTTTTCTGAAAACCCTCTGTATGAAAGGTGAGTTGACCCAGTGCTGAGAATTATTCCAGATTAACAACGCCGTTAAATGATCTTCGAGGAGAATACATGCTACTTTGCTTTAAATGATTGTATTTTCTGACTCCGAGCGAGCAAATATCTGAAAAGCATTAGGGAAAATTTTGATGCCGTCCGCGACCGACCGGCACGCGATCCGACTTTAATCTGCGGTAAGGCGTAAGTTTCTCACGTAATTTCTGTCAACATATTCTTATTAGTTTTTCCTATTCTACAGGCCGTAATGAAGGAATGGAGAGAACACGCTTAAGGCAAACGAAAGACCATCCGACCTAATGAGCCAATAACAGAAAAGACAACAGGATCATGGCCGAGAAAGCCAAGACGACTTTGGTCAACCAATCGCCTTACCATTTAAGACTTTAGGATTTCGAGCTAACTAGAAAGTTTCTTCCCAAACAAGCTAAGGAATGCTAACCTGTAACAACCTACATTTCGCAATAATGTTTACTTAAACGTCATGTTACAGGTAGATCTTTCGTCATAAGGGCTTTGCGCTCTCAGATCCAAAGGTAATTTCATGTACTTTCATTTTCTACATCATTTTGACTTAGAGTTAGGGTTAGTCCATTTGCCATTTCTTAGCCTGACCGTCGTCATTTTGACGGACAGAAAAAAAGAATGGGTCAGAAACGAGTTATTATTTTAATTAGTAGTGAAATGGCTTAGATTTGAACTACTTGAAAAGTAGTTAAAGGGTCACCGTGGTCGAGCGCATTTTTTGTAAAAACTCTCCTTAGTGTCTAATATGTAATTATGTTGTTTATCATAATTCTTCAGGCTCAAAGTTGCTGTAAAATGTATAGTACTTTTTCTGTTTCATGTAAAATTTAGATTTTTGCCTGTTTGTTGTCTAAACAAAAGGATAAGAAAAAAAAAAAAAAGAATAAAATAATGAACGTCTACACTTTATTTCCACTGAAATCAATCTATTTTCGCTTGAAGACTACAATGGCAAATGGTCTGCAGGTGCTGGCTCCCCTGTCAGCCTTTGATGACGTTCCGTGAGTTTATGTTCTGCCATCATCTACCAAGATCTAGAGACTCCATCCTTCCGCTTCATTACTCCGGGGGGCGGGGGGGGGGGGCACTCCCAGAAAAGTTGGGTGGGGGTCTGCGGCCGACTTCCTAAAGCCCTTACCCTATTTATGACCAAAATCTGCGATTTTTGGTACCTTATTTATGACCTGACCAAAAATTCGATGCCCTATTTATTACCGTTGCAGCTGGCACAATTGCCCTAAAATAAGTTATGAAGTGATGGTCTTATTGATAATGATGAAAAAGCAGCTTCTTCTAAGAAACATACCCAGTTCAAGACTAGAGTGCTAAAACCATACCGTATTTAAGACCAAAATGGCCAAAATCGATACCCTAATTATGACCAAAACGGCTGAAAATCCCTACCCTTTGGGGCCGCACATACCTATATGGCCCATATAAAGGAGTACCCCCCCCCCCCCGGGAGTCCTTGCTATAACGCAAACACCGCCGTAAATTGCACATAATTCGAACTCGAAATAACCGTGGACCACTTGCACTTGAACCTGTTTCTAATCAGTCTCACACCATCGTGTTACTTGTAAAACTAGTTTTTATACGCTGAAATGTTTCTTTTCCAAACTGCATGCATGACAACCGACAATAGCTAACTGACGATAGACAAATGTGAGCTGACATTTGCACTCTCGCTAAGACACTCGTGACTCTTGAAGACCGCTCTATCGATCGCCAAATTAATTTTCGTGCTCCAAGTAGGGATCAGTTATCTCTTTAACTTTAGTTCCGGCTGGAAACTGTAAAGCATGTCTTACTCAACAAAGAGGTCTTACAGACTAGTGGTTTGTTGCAAGATTTTTGGAGTGATGCTGTTCAGCTGTTTATCTACAGAAGGTGCGTGTTTCAACTTGTTTTTGTCCGCATGTACTGTCGGGGATACTTACCCAGAGGTTTGGCTGGAATATGGCGTAAAATTCTTAGAAAGCTCTCACCTAATTTAGGCTATAAATTTAAATCAAAAACTTATGATTTTAGTGGTCTCACTCGAAGAGTTTAAAAGTCCACAACCTTAATTTATCAGTGACAGTTCTCCACAGTTTGTTTTTCTTTCTCAATTTTTTTAAGTAAGAGTGATCTGTCCTTGGGGCGCGTTTCTCGAAAGCCCCGCAAACATTTCGGGCCCGTAAAGCCAGTTTTAGTTCATGTGTATCTCAAAACGGAGAAGAGTATACAACCTCTTTTCATATTAAGAATACGTCAATAAAAGAGCTCTGTAGTCATAAGGTTCGAAATTTTGCTGCGGTTTTCCAGATGCGAAAACCTATCGGGACCTTCCAGAAATGGGCCTCAGGTCTGGATAATATCAGTCGAAATACCCCTCCATAACAGACCTGGGGAAATCTGGCCTTTGTTCACCTGGCTTTTTAACAAAAACTCTCTCAAGACCAGGACATTGCTAGGGAGGCCAGTGATAGATAAAGTGTAATCAAATATATTTACCATTTATGCTTGATATATAAAGCAAGAAACGTATTGCATTAAATTTTGAAAGCTAGTCAACAGAGGTAGTTTATATACGTTTAAAAGAGTTGTTTATCATCACTCAAAGACATTTAAACAATGTTATCCAAATTGCCCACACGTTATTTATTGAAACGACACTGAAAGAATATACAGCGTCATACGTGTCAGGCCAAAATGGCAATCTTAATAACCATGAAACAAGACCGAATATAAAAAAACACATTCAGGGCTAAAAACAGCTCTA
Source organism: Orbicella faveolata (assembly GCF_042242905.1). Lineage (NCBI taxonomy): Eukaryota > Metazoa > Cnidaria > Anthozoa > Scleractinia > Merulinidae > Orbicella > Orbicella faveolata. Next base: position 21,461,989 of record NW_028301547.1, on the reverse strand, counting down.
AAAGAAATATCTTTATTGCCTATGAAAACATGTAGCAGCCGAGTAACGCCCCCTCCCCCGCCCCCCCCCCCCCCCTCCTCGTGGACGCACGGGTCCACCCGCGTAATCGAATCAATAAAGAAATGTCTGTTCATTTAGTATTTAGTTTCTAAACTAGGGTTGTGCCTAAATCCTACCGTTCAGAAGGACAACCGAGGAGTACTAAGAGCGAGTTTCCGAGTCGAGCAGTTTTCGGAAATTGTCGGCTATTCCAATATGGCGGACTATACCAATCACATAAATATGCGAATTGCCAGTGGTAAAACTATGTTGATCAACAAGACAAGTACGTTCTTATTCACTTGACAAGTTAAGAATAATGTGTAGAGAGTAAAGTAGTTGTCGTAAATATGTAACTTGAGAACTTGAGAACTACTTGAGTTACTCTGTAGTTTCCCTGGAGAAAGCCCAAATCATTCGTTTAAATAAATTCAGCGTAAACTTTGTTTACTGAGTGCCAGTATTTAACACAAAGAATCGAAATAAGACGGGAAATCCCTTTCAAAAATCAGGGTGGTGCTCGTGGTACCTTTTGGGGGATGCTTTCGCTGGATCAGTTCCGCTTAGTGCCGGCTAAAGTATAAAATGACCGCTGACTTTCTTTCTGCCCGCATCAGTGTCTGTTTGTATGCAAGAGATTCGATCGTCAATTTGTTACTCTTTCGCTTCTGTTTCAGTTGCCAGCCATACTGTCCAATGGCCGTCAGGAAAATATGGGCTACCAATGGCTAATTCGGGCTGTCCTAAGGCCAACGGTTTCTCTTGGGAGACTGGCAACATTTATCAGGATTTAGAGGACGACAAGAGCCTGACTCAAACTTCCTCGAGCTTTCATCTCAATGCCACGGTTTTGAGTTCTGGTGATGTTAGCCGGAGTTTCTGTTTTAAGATGAACAAGTCTGCTACTGTTGATAACAGTAGATTTCGTTGGCCTGCCGGTCAATACTGCATTTATAAGAAAGGAGCCAGCTGCCCTAAACTTCTACAGGATGGATGGGTCTTGTGGGACGACGAGAACGGTAAAAATGGGGCAAACTTAAATTTCCAGTCCGGCACTGTTCCTGCTGGAAGTTACAAACAAGACACAAAAATCAACTTTTGTTGTCAAACTTTTGGATGGGTTAGCGACCCTATCGAATTGCCCATTGAATCGCCTTTCTATCTTATTGCCCACAACAGTAAGGATTGCCAGGAGGTTCTAAAAACTATTCACACACTGGAATACATTCGTTATGATACAGAAAATGATATGAATCATGACAAATAGTCTCATCCTTATCCATATGGTGCGGATTTGAGCATACCTTACATTTACTATTGCTATTACCAAGGTAACTCATAAATAATTCATCGCGTTTAAACAATGAAATCATCAGTGACCGTGGTGGTGTTTGAAAATCTGATCTTAATTAGCATAGAGATTTTTAGAATTTTATTTCTTTATTTTCTCCTTAGTTTGAGTTCCGATTAAGGGGATATTTCAAAGACTCAAGACAGTGTTTGACCGCATTTCCAAACACCTCGAAGTTCATCAAAAATACTACGTATCTTCAACTATGGAGTTGAATAAATGATTTGTTTTGACCTAAACATATATGTTACCAAAACCATTTTTCACCTTTCAAATAGTCGAGATTATTTCTCTATCTTAGTCCGTTACCGCGTCGTCCCAACCGCGTTTGCACCGGATAGCAAGATTTGTTCTGTATCGGCCAAACATGTTACCCTGTGCCACTTAATATGAGAAGTTGCCTGTCCTTTCAAAAACAGGACTTCGATTGAATTACTTTATTCATTTTATAGCGTGTAGATGGACTAAAACGTCATTAACAGGATCCTTCTGGAGTCCCAGCTATCCAAACACGTACAAAGACAAGGCCTGGTGTGAATGGTACATTAATGTTCCGTGGAACTACATCATCTCAATAACTTTTCTCGACTTCCGCCTCGAGATGATCGACATGTGTGTCACCGCCAACTGTGATTGTGACTACGTGGAGGTGCAAGAGAATTTTTCAAATGGCACTTCGGCTATTGTGGGGAAATACTGTATGGGTGTGGCGTATCCACATGGTGTTATTAAAACGAGAAGCAACAATGTTACCGTCACGTTCCGATCTGATTTCACAGTAGGGAGTGCAGGATTCAAGGCTCGGTATGACGCCATTCACGTTACAGGTAAGGATTGTAAACTCTCATTTAGATCAGTTTTAATTTGAAACACCAATTTGCTTTGAGTTGCTTATCGATTAGTACGCTCGCTATGTTAAAGAGTCGGTCCTACAAAAGTGAAAAAAAAAAAAAAAATAAAACAAAAAAATAAAAACACAAACAAACTAAAATACAAGCAAACAAGCAAACTGAAAAATACAAAGAAACAAACAAAAGAACACAGTGCTGATTAAATTAGAGTTTGACCTAATGGATCCTGGATTTTGATAACATACAAGCTACCTTGTTGGTTTGGGAGTACAAAAGAATAAAATAAAATATATAATGTAAGCCAGACGGGCTCAGATTGATCCAGTGAAGGATTTCTGTTTGATATATACCCCATGTACTTGCTCTGATTGAATGGTTTCGTGGCTTACATGAGGCATGCATAGATACGACCCTTGCCGACGGGTCGGATTCACCTGAACTTTAGAATTCGATCTTGTTTGCATCAGGCTTAGTTTACTTTAACACGCACTAGCCTTTTTTCTTTAAACATCACTTTAATTTATTACTGTATATGCTCAACAGCACCGACTAGTCTTGGCAGCACAACAAAGGGGACTCAGGCAACCTCACCGACAGCCGTTTCCGTTGTGAATCCTGCAACATTTCCATTAACTGGTCCAACTATCGAAGGCACAACTAATGGCAATAGCTCATCTTCTAGTACCTCTAGCAGCGACAGTAATACAACAGCAGCAGGATCCACAACATCGAACAGCATTACAACGACAGCAGCAACCAAAACATCGAACCACACTACAACAACAGCAGCAACCGCAACAACATCGAACAACACTACAACAACAGCAGCACCTACAACATCAAACAACACTATAACAACAGCAGCAACCACAACATCGAATAACACAAGTACAACAACAGCAGTAACCGCAACAACATCGAACAACACTACAACAACAGCAGCACCTACAACATCAAACAACACTATAACAACAGCAGCAACCACAACATCGAATAACACAAGTACAACAACAGCAGTAACCACAACTACATCGAACAACACTACAACAACAGCAGCACCTACAACATCAAACAACACTATAACAGCAGCAGCAACCACAACATCGAATAACACAAGTACAACAACAGCAGCAACCGCAACAACATCGAACAACACTACAACAACAGCAGCACCTACGACATCAAACAACACTATAACAACAGCAGCAACCACAACATCGAATAACACAAGTACAACAACAGCAGTAACCACAACTACATCGAACAGCACTACAAAAACTGCACCAACTGCAACATCGAAAGGGAAAAGCCAACAAAAGAGAGAAACATGAAAAGCCAAAACCCAACAACTCTAGCTGGAACCTCAAGCAACAAACCAACCTCTGAAGTACTGGCAGCCACCACAAAACCGAACGATACAACGATTGTTCCATTTACAAACGCTTCCTCCACAGAGACCTCTTGGACAACTGGGGAGGAAACTAGTGCCAGGCCTAGCGAACCCACAGGGGAGCCCTCAACTACACGACCTGCCACTGAACTACACATTTTACCAACCGGACCGAGCAGTGGAAAAGAGTGGACAACTACCACAACGGCAAATGAAGATGGCGTGCAAAGAGTTAGGAATAAAAATCCAGGCACTGCAAGCAATGTTCACGTCATTGTTGCTGTGACTGTGTCCTTGATTGGGATATCTGTACTTGTGGCAGGATCAACGTTTTGCCTTTGTAGAAAACGGTAAATTGTAAGATAGAAATTTTTCCCGCCCATTAAATAGTTTTGTAGTTTTTCTCCGCGATACCTGCAAGTGCGATAGAAACAGTTGATTTTATTTTTCGGAGAATCCAAATGTTTCTCCAAGTGGAGCCTTGGGAAATATCAAGATACGAAGGAAACCAGTCGCAAAGTAATTTTTCTGTAGTACAAAAACGACATAAGTAGATTTCAATAAGAAAACTGCGGTCGCCAGTTCATCTTCGAATTCGTGGGGCGCTGAATGTTGCCGCTCTGAGACTTCCGCGGGAAACAGTTTCATTGTTGGTCATATGGTCTCCAAGTACACAACGAGAGCGTGCAGTGTTGTATATCGGGGAAAAAATTGTTGTGTGATATATTTTAATCGTTGTTATATTAATCAGTTAGGACTTTATGTCAATATTACAGGCAATTAAAAAGAAAGCAAACAGACCGAGACAGGCTGAGTGTTGCCTTCAAAGCGACTGAACGAAAAGCAGGAGTTGCAAACGGTGTTCCAAATATTTACGGCAGCAGGTAGGTATGGCAATTTGGGAAACCTCTCTCTCGAAGTGTTAAAAACTGTCACCTGATGATGAATTGCCCTCGATGGCTGGTGATACCTCAATACGGGCCGAGGGTAGCCTTGCTAGAGGGTCGTACAGGGGTATTCTCGTGATTCGTGATTAGCTGATTTGATTTTCCCTGAAACGTGAATTTAGGAAATTATTTTTCGTGACTCGTGACCTGAAGGTTTTGCGTGACCCGTGGAGAACTTGAATTTAACCGATATTCGTGATTTTACCGCTCTACTCTACGTGATTTTGAGACGCAAGTCCTCCGAACGGTTAGGGTCGTCTATCAAGAGTTACTTAGGTATGCGATTTGCAATATGGAGCCTTGACTTAACCATTCGCGATTTTGCTTTCTTCAAACACTGTTTCTAGTGTAAAAACAGGTTATTACAAAGAGTATTTTTACTTGCCTATTTTCGTGATTCGAGAAAACGAAATTCTTATTTCTGTGATCCGTGATCCTCAATTTTTTCCGTTCGTGAACCGTGCCAGAGACCCCCCCCCCCCCCCCCGGGAAGACCCTCTTGCTAAATTTCATGGAGTCCCTATAGATGACCATGTCTTAAATTGCGCAGAATAGTTAGTACTCAGCCTCCGTTGACTAAAAGTTTACTCATTATAAAGCGCAAAAGGTACTAGATAAAAGATCACTGTTAGGCGACGTATTTGTTATTAATTGTTTTCGTTGTTGTTTTCAGTAAAGAAAATGCAGAAGAGGAACATTACTCTTATATCGAACACAAGAAGGAAGAACTCAACATTTTATACGACAACAGGTACTAGCTTTCACCTTAAAAAAACAAACAAACGAACAAACAAACATGCAAGTAAACGACCAAACAAACAAGCAAACGATCAAAATCAAACAAAATATGGAGAGCAGGGATGATACAATGGGGACGACGTTCGCCTCCCACGATTGTGGCCTGGGTTCGAATCCGAACCCGGCGTCCTGTGTGGTTTGTCTTTCCTTGTGCCGAGGGTTTTCTTTGGTTCTCTGCTTTTGCACAACCCCCCCCCCCTCCCTTTTCCTTCCTCCCTCCTTAATTCCAGCACTTCTAAATTCTGATTCGGTCAAACAGCTGATTGGATGAAAATTCAGTACATATGCCACTCCTAATTCCTTTTTGCTTCTTCGTTATTATTATATTTCATAATACTTAGCACTGACAGAGTTTCCAAGTGATCTTATCATGTGATCGTTTTCAAAACAGGGCGTTTACGTACTCCGATGAGATGTTTGAGGTGGATGACGAAATCAAAGAGAGTGGCAATCCACTTTACTCCAGCAGGTTTAGTGCAAACTACTGTAAAATTCTGGTTATAGCTTGGTTTTCCTCTCTCTTAGACGCTCTCGAAGAATCACGAATCCCTTTCTCCCAAGCAGAAACAGCACCCACATTAGCGAGTACCCTGAAAGTTACGTGTCATGGTGTGAAGTCCACAGAGGTCATACGTCCTGTGCATGTGCAATTCCGTCCTTAACCGACACTTGCAGAAGTCTCAATTCTTTGGAGCCTTCACTTTTAAACCAAATTAAAAGAAAAACTTTGCGCGCCGCACACGCTTAGAGAATTGAAATTATGTTATATGTTATGATATCCTATGATATGTTATGTTATGTTATGTTATGTTCTGTTCTGTTCTGTTCTGTTCTGTTCTGTTCTGTTCTGTTCTGTTCTGTTCTGTTCTGTTCTGTTATGTTATGTTATGTTATGTTCTGCTATGCTACGCTATGCAATGATATCTTATGTTATGTTATGTTATATTGTTGGAATTTGCATAGAATGCCCTTAGTTTATCCTCCCTCAAATGGTACTTGTCCATCTTGTTGGAATAAAGAAAATGAGAGTATTTCCAGTGTCATACATATTTCACACTCTATTTGTATCCTTTTTTCAGCTTTGAAACTGAGCAAGATGGAAATCGAAACATTTTGTACGAAAGGTAAGTACATACCTCTTTTTATTTTATCTATATCTCCAATATATAGTACGTAAATCGTGATCAGAATGTTACTCGTGCCATTATTTTTATCCGCCAGGTTCATTCATAGCATGGAAAATATTTAATGACTCAATTCCAATCTCGTTTCAGCATGGATGAGGTCTCACAGAATATAATCGAAGCCGAAGCTGTTAACCCAGTGTATGAGAGGTCGGTCTGGTTTCTGCTTTGGTTATTTTAAAATATAATTTGGTTAATAGCATAAATATAGAATCATTACACACGTGACAGACTTGAAATTACTAATGTCACATGGTTTGCTGGTCATTTGGGTTTGTAGTTATTAACATGATATTCGCGTTATGGGATAATGTAAGCAAAAAGTTATTTATAATGTAAGTATGTAAAGGACTTATCACCTCGATCGAAATTATTTCTAACTCTGATTTTTCTGTCTCACCCTAACCCTATAAAAATAATAATAAACATAAGTCTTAATTTTTCCGGAGAGACAGAGCATATTTAAGAAAAGCTATCAGCAATATAGTTTTAAAGAAATGTTTTCCAACAACCAAACTTGAATACAAGCTCGTGATTTGCAACACTGAACAACTATATCAGTACAATATACACTCTGTTTCCTTTCTCTGTTTCCTTTCAGATTTGATTAGGACAGAGAGAATTAGTGCAGGATCACGTTAAATTACTTCAACAGCCTGGAACAACATCACATCCATTTTGAAGACAATGCCAGCAGACTTGCTTTTGAAAATTGCAGAAGGCAGCTTTAGATATATCGATATTTGGCAGAATGTAGTCCAAGAAGAAAGTACCCGGTCTGTTGGTTCCCTGACCCTGCAACGACTACGAGATCTCTAGATGACTTATCCACTTTGATAAAAAAGATATAAGTTTGTTAATTTATAGGTTTAGATCTTTAATTGGAGAGAGAGAAAAAAAAAGAAAAACATATATGAATGGATTGATGAAAACCGTGTCAATACTTCGCACCATTTCGCCTCAATGCACTTTAATTTCACGACTCCTAAAGGCCTTAAAATTACTCCAAGCGATGACAAAAAGAAAGAAAGAAAGAAAGAAAGAAAGAAAGAAGGAAAGAAAGGAAGGACGAAAGAAAGGAAGGAAGGAAGAAAAAAACAACAACAACAACAAACAAACAAACAAACAAAAAAACAGATAGAACCACCAAGAGAATGAAGTTAGAGAGTGGAGGAAATCAGTCAGTCCAAACTGAGAAGTACGTACTTTAACACAGCAAACCATAATTATACTTGTTCCCCCATCGTTTCAACTGTATCTAGATTTAAAACACTACACCAGTGCCTCCTGAAGAGGTCTTAGGAGAGTGTGGGAGTGGGCTTGTTTCTGAAAAGAGAGATAAGGAGTGGTGTAACCGTGTACATTTAATATAAAAGCTCGTCATTAAAGAAAAGACCTTCAAGAAAACAAAGGTTTATAAAAAGATGTGTTGTTGTATGATATATCAATTATAGTGCATTACAGTAGAACCTCTCCTTACGGAGACCTCTCTAGGTAATGAGGGTAGTCTATTACAGACAGTTTTCCTTGCCCATGCAAAATGCCCATACGCCAGTTCTGTATGAACCGCACTGTAATACGGATCCTCTCTCATTAAACAAGCTACAATCTTGGTCAATTCAAATGAAAAATTAAGACCACCTCCTCCCCCCCCCCCCCCCCCCTCACCCATTTCAATGACGGAAAAATGGCGCCTTTTGGCTTTAGCGGGAGTTCATCATTGATTCAGGGGAGGGTAGTTTTATTTCTTCTCATTTCTTTTATTTCTTTCTTCAAGATGGCTGCTCGGACCGTATATACAGTACTGGGTGAATATCGCCCCATGGTCGATACCATCAAGCCGATCACGGGGCGATATTTTCTCAGTGCAGCCCTAGCCCTCGCGCTCGCTCAATAGACTATATTCGTATTTTCGGTATTGGACTGGATCTAGCTTGTAATGGAGGCTCATGCGGGGAATATCATTAAAAAGGGAATTCGCGTTTGAAGAGACTCCACGCATTGGCTTCAGTTGCAAGCTAGCTCCAGTGCAATATCGGGAATACGAATATGGACTATTATGAACATGCCTATCATCACTGTTCATCACCTATCTATAGCTAACAACACATGATTGCGTTCAAACAGCTCAGTCACGTGCGACACCAAAACCGCAGGCTATGAGTGCCCGAGGTTCGTCCCGGCCCAGCCCGGGCCGGTCTTTAGGATTTCAAATGCCCCACGCCCGAGAAATCAGTGAAGTTAGCAATTAATCAATTCTGCACCAGAAATGTAGCTGAGTACCCTTGAATGGCATGTATAGGTTAGTAAAGCCTCACTCGAAAGAAACACTAGATAGTTTAGTATCATGTTATGGTGTGCCATCGGATCGGAGGAGCCGAATAAGTGTTTACCATTAGCGCCGGTTAAAGCTCTACTGGAAAGTCGCTAGCTCAGTCGTTACGGTGAGAAATGCGTGACGAGGAAAGAGATTGTGTCCGCGCACGATGACGCAAGATTTTACACGAACACGGCTGATACAACAAGTAGGTTTAGATTTCCACGAAAAAAAAAAAAAAAATCACATAGGCACCCCGTCCACACATCCTGCCTTAATTGGCATTATTTTAGCTTTTTGGGCACCAATATAAATCTCAACGTACCCAAAAAGGCACGAGTTTTGCCTTCTAGATTGTAAATCGGATTATTAAAATATCTGGGCATGAAACATCGGAAACACATTCGAAAAACTTCCTTCTCGAACACGGAATCTCCCAGTCCGTTGACATATTAGGAAGTAATATTTCGCCTTTGTAACTGAATTATCATTTTTATGACGTGGTTATTATGTCATGACACTTTAAATTGTCGCCCCTTGTTTACTTTTGTTACCAATATAGCGACAGGGTCACGGCGTAATTGTTATCTAATACTGTGGCCTTTGTTCGTTCTACCATAGTGAAGTCAGCACCTAAAGCTCCCATTATTTCACTGTTTGCGGTCTTTTATAAAATGACTGAGAAAAACTGGCGAGGGATGTATTTCATCTTGTGGCCTCTGTACGCTTCTAATGTTTGTCACAGAATCCTTGGATTTGTGCTGTTGTGGTGTTTAGCTGGCGAAGGTACGTGTTTAAGCTTGTTTTCTGCAGGGACAGCGGGAAGTATTTCTCTTCTTCATTCGTGTTCCAAATTGGCGCTGTGCAAATGCTGTTACGTAAAATTGTCCATCACATTAAAACTTAAAAGAGTGGAAATATTGAGCAAGATTTACCTTAAATATAATATTTCGGGAAAGTTAATCTATCAGTTGATTAATATTTAAAATTGTACGATTGAACTGCACATTTTATATCAGCGACAGTCGCAATGAATACTAGTTAATACGTTATTGTTTCAGTAACTGAGATCTAACTAGGATTTTTTCCATGAATCAATGTTCCATTTTCATAAAAAAATCGACTTGAAGTAAAATAAAGAAATAAAAAATGAAACATGACCTTCTAGTCACTTTAATTAAAGACCCACGTGTTTTTTAAACGGCTTTGCAAACATTCCTAACACTTGATGATGCACGAGGTCACTAATACGTGTTCATTTAACTTGTTTGGCGAATTCTTTGTATTTCTAAAAAACACACCGTTCAATTCGAAACTTTAACATCCCCCTCCTCCCACAGTAGCCGTCCCCGGGTCAGTTTGATACTTCGAATATTCGCATCCCCCAAGCAACAAAATTGGTGTTGAAATACCTCACATTAGCGTTACGTTGTGTACTATGCGATCTACCCACGAGAAATACAGAGGAAAAATGAATGAAAAAATGAATGGCATTGGTGTTCCAGGGTTAAATTCTCATGACCTACATAACACTGTATATTTACGTTACTTGGCGAAGTTATACATAATCGCGCTTAATTGCGTCTTTCGGCAGCGCTAACAGTATCATTGTCATCTGTGTAGTTTCCTCCATGGTATTATGGCCGTCAGGAAGGTATGGATTACCAATGCCTAAGACAGGATGCCCCAAAACAAATGGTTTTCACTGGAATTCCGGGTACATCCTCCAAGACCTTGAGGACACAAATAGCACGACTAGTGTCTTTCCAAACCCATCGCATCTACTGGGATGGGTCTCAAACGACGTCCTGCGGTACTTTTGTATAAAAAACAACGCGTCAGCAGCCGTCGATAGCAAGAGGTTCCGATGGCCCGCAGGAGAATACTGCATCTATCGAAGAGGCTCTAGGTGTCCTGCGGGACTGCAGAGCGGATCGGTGCTTTGGGATGACGAAAACAGCGCCACAGGAACGAACAAGAACAAGCACGCCGGTGTTCTTCCAGCGGGAGCTTACAATCAAGACACAAGAATATTCTTTTGCTGTCAGATTACAGGGTCCCACGATAACCCAATTGAGCTACCAGTCGCCTCGCCTTTCTATCTGATAGCGTTCACACCGCAATGTCAGGAGGTACTGAACTCCATGCACACTATGGAGTACATTAGGTACGATACGGAGGATGACTACAATCATGACCAGAAGTCATTTCCTTATCCTTATGGAGTTAGCTTTCAAGAGCCCACCATATACTACTGTTACTACCAAGGTATTCCAGCTTTTGCTGTGGCCCATTTAATAACGCATGCGTAGTATGCGAGTGGTCTCTCGTGCGTTGCGGCACGAGCAAAGGCGAAGCCTCTAGAGACGAGCCAGAGTCGCACCTTTGCCTTTGCTCGTGCGGCAATGTACGCACGACAGTCGAATTTCGTCGATGAGAAAATAGCAGGAGAAGATTTTCCTATTTAGTAAGGCCCGTAAATCCGCGATTCGATTCTATTAGTATTGATCCTGCTACTAGCGTTCTCTGATTGGCTACGCTACTCATCATCTAACTGTTGTAGATAGTGAGAAGCCTAGTAGTGCGCGCTTGTTAACAAACTGGCGGCCGCTTCTTTGCGTTTTCGAGATGTCTGTGGAAAGGATTTAGATAAAGTTTTGAACGATTAGTAGACTTATACTAAAACAATTGGATTATTCGCTATCGATTTCTATTTCTCTTTCTCAGGCTGCGCCCTCGTCAACTATCACGCGATAGAAATCTCGAGCTCATAATCTAATTGTTAACTATTTTTACTCTTACTGCGCGCATTCCCTGCCCAGTGCCAGACAGTGGTGTCAAAGTCTCCTCTTGCTCTTGTAAGAAGTGCCACTGCGCTGTCACGTCACCATGGCGCTGTTAAGGATTTAAGTTTAAGACGTCATATTATTCCAAAAGAATCCTATCAATTTAACATTGTGGGGCAAATACTTAAAAGAAATTCTGAGAAAAGTAAAGAGGGGAGAGCGAGGAGAATTTAAAGACCTAATAAATACAAAGCTAGTCATCATTATCATATACAATTTTCAAACCAAATGACTAGTGGTTAAAATTAAATTTTGATTGTGTTTAGTATGTTCAACATGTCCTATATTCATCGGTTCTGAATAGAGTGTGCATGGACAATGACGGCGCTAACAGGGACATTCTGGAGTCCATACTATCCACTGGACTACAAGAACCACGCCTCGTGCAAGTGGCACATTACTGTCCCGTCGAATTACACCATTTCGGTCAACTTTGAAGACGTCACCCTGGAACGCACTTGCTGTCGGTGTGACTATGTCGAGGTCTGGGAAACTCTGAAGAATGGTTCTGCAGTTTTGATCGCAACGTTTTGCGACGACACAAAACCAGATCCGTCTCAACAGTTTAGATCCACCGGCAACAATGTGACGATTGTTTTTCGCTCGGATGCTACAGTGCAAGAAAAAGGATTTAAGGCCAGTTATCGAACAATTCCACTGCCAGGTAAGAAGGTTAATTTCAAATTCAGTCGACATTCAAATTTCGGCATTTACGTATGCATTAATTCTCGGTGCTCAGTTCTCTATGATTTACTATATCAGTTTCATTTCCAGCAGGCAGACACATTGAAATGGGTGAATGTTACTTTAATCACCGAGAGAGCCTTTAATTAGTAATAAGGCTTTCTTTTTCTTTAGCGGGGACGCGGTGGCCTGATCGTAAGAGAGGTGGACTCCAAATCGAGAGGCCTGAGTTCACGAACCATGGTTGGGGGCATGGCGGCGTGTTCTTGGGCAAGACACTTTACTCCCACAGTACCTCTCTACCAGGTGTATAAATGGGTAATAGTGAATTTGATGCGGGTGGTAGCCCTGCGATGAATTAGCACCCCACCCATGGCCAGGGGAAGTAGACATACTTTTAGTCGCTTCAACTCTACAAAAACAGGGATAAGCTCCGGCTTTCTTGGCAACGGACTGACGTAGACTTAACCCTACCCAGCTTTGTTCTTCAGTGCCACCTTATATCTTGCCTCTGTATGAAGGCGGTCTTGAAGATAATTAAGATATATGTACGGCAGTCAGCAATGAGAATTGATCTTTTGAGCGTCTTCCCCTTCTTCACACACAGTGATCACAACGACTTCAACCATCGCCTCCACTGCCGACAGCAACGACACGCGGCGAACGACGACGATTTCTAGATCTTCACACGTAACAACAATTCCCCCGACAAATTCAAGTACGAGTAGTAACGTAGTTACAACTAAGTTCACGAAACAGGACGACACAACGACAGTGGTCAAAACGACTTCAACCATCGCCCCCACTGCCGACAGCCGCGAGACGCAGAAAGCAACAACTACATCTTCACACGTAGCAACAACCCCTGAGACGAAAAAGAACGACACCACGACAATTTCTTTTAGAAATATTTCCACGAGGACATCAACAACTGAACGAGACACTACTGCTCGGTCAAGTGACCTCGCTACAGAGACGTCCACAACTGAATTTACATCTAAACAACGTATTTCACCAACCGAGCTCGGTAAAAGTACTGCGACGAATACAGACGGTGTTAAAGAAGCCAGAAATGAAAGCGCTTCTAAAGGGAATGTTTTCGTCATCGTCGGTGTGATTGCGTGCTTGATTGTGATTGGTGGAGCTGCGGCAGGAACGCTGTTTTGGTTCTGGAAAAAACGGTTAGTTCAATGTGTCTGTCAAGCTTTCTGTTTCTTTTCTTAAAAAAAGAAAAAGTTTCTTCTTAGTCACATAAGCACGAATACTTGTTCGTTGACTATGTGACGATTTATGACTTCCGACCTGGTGAATTTTCTACACTTTACAGAAAATGTTAGTAACACACGTGTTCTTTTCGGTTATTATTTTCTTCTCAACTCCATTTGGTCACTTTGAAAAAGTATTCAAAAAGTATGTAATTTTTTTTTTTTTTTCAATTGCCAAATTTTTCACGAAGGTGACCGGCACTCGGTGTACGTACGTGATCTCTGCTCAAATCATCAATTTTCGTTGTAATTTCAGATAGCACTCAATTGACTATGACTTCTCCGATTAAATTGGGCCCGAAGATTGTCCCTCCCGTCTTTTAAAGGTTTTAAAACTAGGGGACCGTTCATTTTTTATCAGGTAGGGGGGGCTGCTGGGATTTGGGGGGGGGGCATGCGAAAAAAAATGGCTTTCGAGGGGGGGCCATCCCAAAAATATAAGGGAAAAAGGGGGGGTCACGTGAAATATTTTAGTAAAACTTTAAAATTGCATAATGTTTGAATATCAAAAAAATTGCTATGGAATAAACATACAAGGCAGGATACAAATTTATTACAAACTTTCCTTCTGCTTTAAAAAAACGTTTGGCGACAAAAAGCATTTGTAGCTACTGAAAAGAAGTATTTAACACTGTTATTTTCGAATGCAACTTTCACTGGCACTCATCTTCATCTTCGCTGTCGTCGAGTTCTTCGTCGCCGCTTGTGCTGCTATGGGAGTCTCTTTCACCGATGCTGCAAGAAGCAGCAATGCTTTCCATCAGAGTGTACTCTTCAGGGTACATGAAGGTGTAAACATAATCTCTGACTTCCCGCTCAAGGTTGGTGGTGATTCTGCTTCTTGCAGCATTGGTGAAATAATTCCCTTCCAAGAGCTGCGCGATGTATGGCCCATCTCTTCTAAATAACGATGTGGCAACATCCTCAACTTTAATACACTCTTCCGGGACGGCCGTTCTAGGAGGGTACACAAGGCATTGTGGAAGATCATTTCCTAGCGGGTTTCCAACACAGATTCCATAAACTCATTGGACGTTGTTTTCAGTCCACTTCCTCTTTCTTTCATTTGACTTTCTGCGGTTTTCTTTTTTCCTTCTCCTTTTGTTGATGTGCTGTTTGAGTATGCCCTTGAATATGCTGTTATAATTGCTCTTATTTTTTAGTGCTTCCATGTCCTGCGTGACCTTCGTCAACTTAGCTTCTATACATTTGATCTGTTTTACATTAAAACTGTGGGCATTCATCAATTCAGATGAGGGAGATGCCAATGAGAGGCCAAATGCCACACGCTCAGGGCGAGCCATAACTAGGAGATCCAAAATTGACTTCTCTTTCTTTTGATTTGTTTTTCAAACAACAGCTCTCTGTAGTATAGGGATTGTAAATATTGTCTTCACAGTGAACACAAAACGTGAAGTAGGGGGATAATAGAGAAATATTAAAAAAGTTGAAATCTAAATATTGTTTGTTCAATTTTTTTTGGGGGGGGTCATCTCAAAAAATGACCGCTATAAGGGGGGGGGGGGGCATTTGAAAAAATTGGCAAGCTGAGGGGGAGTCATGCGATTTTTAAATGGTGCTTCCCAAATCCCACCAGCCCCCCCTCCCTCATAAAAAATGAACGGTCCCTAGCTTGTTTTCACAAGGCTTGTCTCTGTTATCGATGTTGTATCATCACTCTCATACATGTAGATTTTGTCATCAGTTTACTTGTTCCTCTATTTTCCTTACATAATTAAACATTACACCCATAATGCCAGTTGAACATTAGAAAACTGTGATTTTTGCTGCAGCAGTATCAAAAGGAATCACAATAATCGGAATACGCTAGCTGTAAGCTTCACATCAGCTGAGAAAGCAGTCGATATATCAAACAACTCGTCATGGGACATGTACCAAGGAAGGTAAGTCTTAAAGCTGTATATGGCCGCGCCCTTCAGAAAAAACGTTTTGTATACGAGCATCACAAAGACATCTATTCAAGCCTTTCTTCATATTTTGGCAAGATGACGGCTGTAAATTTTACAATACACAGCCCATAAAGTGGAAGGAAATTTATATTTTTGCAATATTTGTCCCTGTACTTACGACATTGTGTATGCTAGGTTTAGAGATGTTAGACTCACTAAACTTTTCTGTACGTTGTTAAAGTTTTCATGCGCTACGAATGATGGGTAAATGTATTAGTTGCCATCTTTCTTCCTACGGAGGATTGATTGCGGCTTGACTGAAGGTTCTGGAGTCTCAGCAAGATGGAGAGAAATCATGAATTTTTTATTCATTCCGATTTATGATTTCTGACTGGATCGTGATTTATCGACTGGCGAGTGTTGTTCTTTCTTAAAGCAAAAACAACAGAACAACAATTTAACGATTTGGATGCAGTGGAGATTAACCTCTTGTCTGTAGTTAACACCAAAGTCATTTAGATATCATTCATTCACTCACAGGTATATCTGTGACTTTCTTCATTTCAAATTGGCAGAACAATCTGTTGTCCTTCCATGGTTACATTCAGTGAAGGAAACGACACGATGAACGTCACGAGACCGAGTTAGAAAGCCACTACAATCACTGTTATGACTCGCTTTGCTTACTCAGCCCAGTGCATTGAACTGAAATATTCAAATAAAGACGTACAAAAAAATTTTTTTTTTTTTCTTTCAGCGTTGAAATTGATACCGTTAATGAAAGCGATAACCCATTGTATGAAAGGTAAGAAAGCATTTTACATTCTCCATGAGCTCCGGACTACAACCACCCTTACAAGAACTGTCGTAGCCGTACTTTAGCAACATCTATTTTATTCTTAATTAAAAGTGATTAAAAGTAATTCCGGTTCAAGAGAGGAAACGAGAACAAAGAAAAATTAACTAGGGGCACGGGGTTGACAAAGGCCACGTCCGTCCACTACGCCAGAGCAATCTACAAACGCAACAATCACCGGTCATTTTGAATTTGTGTTTGAGGGAAACTCGGGCAGGCAAATCACATGATTATCATGACGCCATCTTTTTCAAAACGTTTTCTGTCGACACGATAAAACGATAAGCCGGCGTTTTCAAATTCCTCCGGTTTGAAGAGCGTTTTTGAAAAGCTCCGCTTTCGTGACGGATTAGTATGGACAGTAGGCCTAACCGCAGAGGCAAAGATGCGTTTTCAAGTTTTGCGGGCCTAGTGTGGATGGGTAAATGTAAATGTACAGCAAATGTATGGTTAACAGTGAAGAGAATTCGTATTTCAAGCTGAGGACCAGAAAGATTAACAAAGAGTTATTTGCATGTATTCCAGCGGAATAAAATGTTTTTTTTTTTTTAAACAGAGATTGTCTGGAGAATTCAGCGAAGGATGGGCTCAACGGTGAAATCAGAGAGAGTGAAAATCCATTATACGCCAGCAGGTGAGAAAATAACCG
Organism: Orbicella faveolata; assembly: GCF_042242905.1. Lineage (NCBI taxonomy): Eukaryota > Metazoa > Cnidaria > Anthozoa > Scleractinia > Merulinidae > Orbicella > Orbicella faveolata. The sequence continues at coordinate 21,444,902 of NW_028301547.1, read as the reverse complement.
AACATTCCATTCTCCTTACTACATAGTAAAGTTGGATTGTGACACGTAATTTTCCACTTTTTATCTTCCAGCGTTGAAACTGTCAAGGAAAGTGACAACCCCATGTATGAAAGGTAAACAGGCATTTTATGCTGCGACCTCAGCTCTCTGATGCGGTAGCGATACAAAACTTCTGGTTTCTGACCGTCGACAGTTCTGAAATGAGATCCCATTTTCGTCCTATACAATGTCAGAATGTAGAGGGGGGAGGGGAGGGTACTCCCATGTAAAAGCATACAGAGCCCTGTAAAAAACCTTGCTGATAAAAACAACGGCGTTTAGTCTAACACCATGTAGTTTACATCTCTAACAGGGACGACCACCATTGTTTCCCTTTAATATTGGAGTCCCCAGGGGTAAATGGTCGCACAGCGGGACCACATGGACGCAAAATGTTGTATGGTCAACTCGTGATTTTCAGTGTTGGAGACAAGTTAGACCTGAATTAAATATTTTTACAGCGTAACGGTGTGGTCAAATGGTTCCAACACTTTCGGCATCGCTCTGCACCTTTCATTGGAGCAAGAGGCAGTTACGTCATCATCATCAACAGTCTTTATCGTGCCATGGCACGCCTATGGCCCTTGAGACAACCACACTGGTAGTCTTCGTCACAGATGCATCTTATGCAGTTTTCAAATCTTACGTTTTGGCGCCTCTCTTTCACCTAAGACACCCGCAAACTGCACAAAGTTCCGGGGGCATGAATTAACATTGGATCAAGTTTGCCTTCAATGTTAATACTTCTGCTAATTTTGTTATTTCAGTATGGATAATGCCTTAAAAGGAACAGTTCAAGATGACATCTACAGTCTCGTTTATGAGAGGTATTTATTGAAGTTTTAAAAGCCATCGACATTTCGTTTCCTTCATCTGAAAGGTTGCTTTTCATGTGGTTGAAAATCTGATACTGCACAACATAGAGATATAACACACAGCATACAATAAGTTCGAACCTGGAGGAATACAATAAATATAAATATTACAGGGACAGCTGATGTTATAATCGCACTTCTTGTGTCTTCTATCATTTCAGGATGATTTAAGCCTGAGTAAGATGAAGTCAAGATGTCTTCACCATAGACAAGAATTTTTAATGTATAATTGCTATCCTGCAGAACGTTTCACAGAAACAATTACTATCCTTCCAATTAGAAGAAATCACGTGTCATCTCTTAGACCTCGCCCGGCTTTCTGATTGGATATCCAGTCTAAGCAATCGTCCTGAAGTGGTTTCCACGCTGTAAGCGTAAAAAAGGAAATTACAGAATCAGTTACTAAATGAATGTCAGTGAATATATATATTATCTTCATGTGAATATGTACCCGTCTTTGAGCGACAAATAAAATACAGCTCGCAAACTGACTGTCGTTCGATGATTCCCACGCCTTCACGGTCCAACCCTTCGATCTTCCGAAGTGCCTCTGCTCAGTATTTCCAGAGAAATACTGAACAGCAGTTAGAAATTCAGAAATTACGAACATCAGTTAACGAATACTAAACAGGAGTTCTTTTATCGATAAGAGGCAGCTTTGCTGCAGTTGTTCACAACTAAGCCATCATCAGTGGTGTCTCTTGCCGGCTGTGTAGGCAATCTGACATGCGCAGTTAACACTAGTTAATCCAGGCCCTTGAATCAATTTCTTTTTCACACTTTATTTTTCCAACTTCCTAACGAACTCTCTATTCTGACAAAGTCCTGATCTCACTTTAAAATCTCAGAAATGGAGAGGAGTCAGGATTTAGAACTGAGTCAGCTAGAAGTACATTAGCCGTTACCTCTTGACAATTTCAGCGCCGGTTATGTCATATACGTGGTAAGCTATTCCAAGTTTGGAATGGCTGTCGAATTTACGGGTAAGAAGATCCTGTAAAATGACACAGAATATAACAATTTTAGCCCTAAAAAGTGATGCGCGAGAATATTCACTCACCATACAAATGGTAAGGTAACGGGGGTGTTGTAAGGTCATGGACGTTTCATAATAGTTCGGGTTCAAAACCAAGTAATACGGTCTTAATCACGAAACACGTTGCTGCAACTCACAACACAGGAGCATGGCAATACAAGAAAGTAAACCTCGAACGACAACGATATGAAACTTAAAACGTGTAACGCAATCATTACATGAACATCATAAGTCAAAGAGCACACTGAAATAACAAACTACGTAAGCTCTAAAATACAGAGCTAGTGGACTGGTGTAAATAATAGAGGGCCAACTCATTATATTACCTGTTTAGCTACCTTAAGTTGCTTTCCGAACCCAGCAAAACATCATGGTCTTTTGTCACGGTCAGTGCACATGTACATGGATCGTGAGGAAGGTTATTTTTGATCTACCCAACAAGAGGGAATGCTTCTTTGTTTTTGTCAAATCCAGCATAATTTTCAGGGTTTTGGTACCTAACATAATTACGTGTAGTAATACTTTTTAGTTAAACAAAATATAACGATAATGATATTTCTTCAAAGCCAACATCCAATGTACAGTACAGCTATTCTGTAAACCAGAACATGCATGACGCAATCATGGTGTGTTGTTTGTGAGTAACAACATGTAACATAATATTTGCGATGTGTTCAAACTCTACCACAATGCAACGCTTTTTGTTTTTCGAAATCCAATTCAGTGCAAGTTAACTGTAAACTTTGCTTTAAACCCAGCAAAGCCTACAGATTTTTGTAATGCTGCATGTAATGCAGTATGTGAAACCCAACGTGCAATTAAAGTAAAACGATGATTTTTTACCCCACGTTTTTAATAAAAATGCTACTAAATCATGATTTAAATAAATCCCTTTTTAAACTCGGAAGTGTATTTTTACATGTACATGTATTTCTTTTCAATCTCAATGTTACTGTACATGTAAGTTATACATTTCACTGTTTATTGAACCGTGTAACGCAATTTTGGTACAACACAACCTAAAATAATGCAACACTTTTTTTTACATATAAGTTTTAAAATTCAATATACAGGTATGTGACGCTGTTTTGTTACACCCAACATGGGTGTTGTAATTAAACCCAAGGTAGTGTTACACTTTTTTGTAATGTTCCCAGTAATGTACACTGTACACTCAACCTTCCCAGCTTACAAGTAGGTGTAGGAAATACATTGTTGAATTTCCTTTCAGAGCCAAATTGAGATGTTCTTTTTCAACCCAACCTAAACATTATGCATGGCTAACTCATTCTTATGAATGCACACCAACACAGTGTAAAGAGTGTTCTTTCCACTTTACAAAAAGAGGAAAAATAAAAACTTTACAAAAGGAACTTTAATAAGAATGTGTTATTAATTAAAACCATTGGCTAATACCTTCTCAAGAATCTCACGATATTTCCGTTGTCGGAACATTCGAATAAGAGCCTTTCTTCCTTTGAGAGATATAAAAAGCAACAAAAGAAACAAGATAAGATCAGCATAAAACTGAATAAAACAAACAAAGAAAATAATTAAAATTAACGCATAAGTGCACCATAGCAAGTGATGGAATTATACACAAAAAGAAATAAAATAATGAACAACAACAACAACAACAAAGGAACAAATGTGTGGTGAGATACTTTCCAAACCAGAACATTACAGTTGACTCAGAAGATTTTTTTGAAGTACATGTAATCATGTGAGTGGGGAAAATTAAAATAATGTTGCCTTACCATTAGAAAAGTTTTTCATGAAGATACCTGCACCAGGAATAGACAACCACCAGCTTCCAATGTCCCTGGTTGTAAGGACACCAGTGTTGACAAGTTGGCTGAAAAAAATAAACACAAAACCCAGCTGTACAGTTGTATTTACATGAACATGTACACCATTATATTGTCTGGTACTTGTCAATCTTTAAAATAAATTTTAAAAAAAGATTGTATGGCATAGATGTGCTTGTTGAAAAGAGGTACATTTGGAAAACATAATTATTTTGACTTACGTTATCTCCTCCTCAGAGAGTTTATATTTCCCAACTGCAACAGTTTTACTTATACTGACATCTATATGACTTGGAAGGACATCATTAACAAATTTGTCTAAAAGAACAAAAGCAAGCTTAATGAGGCAATAATATTTCTTTTTTGTCCATCTAAGTTAACACCTAGAGACACTGTAGACTGAATAAAATAATTTTTCAATGTATAATGACAAAAGGGAAAAAAAGAAAAAAAACTATACCTAAACAAATAAAAAAACACAAATATTAAACAAACAGACAAAAAAACAAAACAAAAAAACCCCAAAAAACAAAAACAAAACAGCAAACATTTAGAAAAGGCAAAAACAACACCAAAAACAACAACAACAAAAAACATATATACCTACATGACCCATGTATACATGTAATTTACAATGGCCTGAAACTAACCTATAGTAAGAAGAATGCTGGAATCACTCACTCTGGACTTGATGTGGGAAATGTAGTCATCAGTGAGCAAAACGCCAAACTCATCAGACCCTGACGTCAGTTTAAAAAGGCGAATTACATTCTCCTCCCAAAGCTTATTCTGAAAGTAAGTTGAGCGGTGTCATTTTATTGAAAAGTAAATTAGTGGGTTATGATGAGTGACTGCTTAATACACTAAGTCCATTTGTGGCAATAGTAATGTAGACAGGTAAATAGATTCCCTGTAGTATGTACATTTGTATTACCCTGTATATGACTGAGAAAATTTACTCATTGTGATTGGCTGAGAGCAGGCCGCAGTGCAAATAAACATGGGCATTCATAATTTTGTAATCATGTAATAAATGAGCAATAGGCCATATTTGTATTCTTGGTACTGGACTGGAACTAGCTTGCAACTGAGGCTAATGCAGGGAGTCTTTTCAAATGTAAATGACATTTGTCGCATTCTAATGATATTCCCCCGCATAAGCCTCTATTGCAAGCTAGTTCCAGTCCAATATCGCGAATACGAATATGGCCTACTGAATGTAATCTTCAGGAAGTAAGGATTTACACTAATTGTGATATTTGTGAATTCTCCCGGATTGTACTTACCTAAAGGCTTATGCAATTTGCAGAAAATTTTCAAATATCACTGGTAGTGTGAATCCCTAATTGCACTGGTACTCATATGATTATCTTACATATAAGAGTCAAGCTCAGTCTAATGAGTAAAACTTGATGCAATCACTGTGAATCGTTCTGGCTACTCATTTATAACATGTACTGTCATGTACATTGCACATTGTACACGGCAGCTGTTAAAAATGCTGTAAGCTTCTAGTAAATGTATTTAATTAATGTTACATACACTGTAATATATACGTGAACATGTACAGCTCCATGCCAATTTAATCCAAGTCAAATTTGAAACATCCCTGGACAGATCATTGATGAGAGTGCAGATCAGTGACAAGAGTTCCACACAGTACCACAGCTAAGCATGAACAGCTGATCAATCATATGGTTATTTATATGGTCTTATAGCGCCATTTGGGTCCCCCCTCCCCTTTGGTACTCTCAAAAATATGTTTCTTACTAAACCTGCCATTAAGCAGGGCAGTCAAAAGGGCCGTGATCCGTAACACCTGCTGCAGCTAAGTATGTTTGATGGGCCCTTGCTGTCACAGGTGAACTGGACTACAGTAGATACAATTCACTCAATAGGTAACAAATTTGTTACAGGTGTGAAGATCAAGGCTACAGAAGAGTCAAAAGTTCATGACAGCTCTTAATAAGTGTATGGACACATCCTGGAAACAGAGGAAAATGCTTCACAAACTTGTCTTCATGACTGACTGATTTTAAGGGTTGGGATTTTTCAATAATTAGAAATAGCATGACTGCGTTCATTTTTGAACCTCTCACTATGAACATCTGTGTAATACATACAACTCTTTGTAGTTCACGTGATCCCAGAGAAATCAAAATGACATAATTTTTAGCTCTAAAATAAGGACACCTGTGTAATATGGACAATTAGCTCTGCCCCTTCCACGATCACATTTAAGGTCACCGTATACCTTCAGGGGTGTCTCACGTCCAAGCGATGTAGCGCGTCCGGTTTAAGCTGTAGATACCTAAACCCCTATATCAAATTAAAGCTTATAGAGCTGGCTATCAAACCATACCCAACATTTTGAAATAAAATGAACTGCCGATTTTTTCACGGCCACTAAATGCGAGCATCCTAATCACCTTTTGGAAGCTACAAGTCAAAGCGAATTTTGTTTTTCGCCAATTTATTTTTTTCCTCGGTTTCAGGACAAAAAGCGCTAAAAAAGTGTGTCTGCGTTTTGCCACATTCAATTGCAGTAAAAAGTTACAGAACATTTTCAAAAGAGGATTTAAAAAATGTGAAGTGATTGTACAAAAATTGCTCTCGGAGAAAAAATATTTCGAAATAAACAATTCGCAGACATGTTTTTGCTTTTTATATGTTAATCTAGCTACTGTCCAAATTTGAGGGCAATCAAACAAATCCCCTTTGAGTTGTAACTCTTTAAAGTGTCTGCTTCAAGCGAAAAAATTTATTCGAGAAAACAGCGCTAAGAAAAATCTCTTACTTCGCAAACAAACTCCGCCCACAAACACCTTCAACTGGTTTCTCAGATCACTGAGCCAATCAGCGCTTGGAAAATTTACTACCATTAACTCGCGATGAAATTTACGCGTGAATCTCGAAAAAACCCTTGTGTTTTGCAATGCGCTCAAGGCGGAGAGATAATTTTTCTGTAGCTCGGTTTTTCTTGAAGCTGGTCTGGCAAAATGGGGAAGACGTAGAAGGATACGAACGCTAGAGTGGCTGGGCGACGAGAACAAACTGAACAAAAGAAAGCGCGGCGGAGCAAATGTGCATGGATAATATTCCAATGGATCTCAATGAGTTGGACGATTCATCGGTATCGGACTCAACAAAAGAGTCAATGTAAACGTCGCTGTTATAGCTGTCGAGTTCCCAAATTTTTACAGAATCTTTCTCTACTCTTGACTCGATCTTTTTGCCCGCTTGATACGATAGCTATAGCTTCATCCGCGAGGCCAACTTTCGCTTCTTCACTCATTGATGTGTTTTCATTCGTTCTTCGCTTTTTCGAACTGGTAAACAGAGTTTTCCGTGGTCCATGTTTACTTATAACTTAATAGAATTACATCTAATACGAAAAATGCTTGGATCTGAGTAGCCAGCCAATTCGTGGTATCCATATATTCCTGCGAAAGTAGTCTCGGTTGATTGCGTACACGTTATAGGGCTGTCAATCAAGTGGGAACTTTTACTTCCGGCCGTAATGTAAAACCTCCATTTCTCCGCCAATATTGAGTTTTTTTCAATTTTGTTTTCAGAAATTAGAGATTACTCTTCGACCATTACTTTGAACCAAAAATCCAAATTTGAAGAAAATTGCCGATCTGAAGGTACATGTATACTGTAACCTTAAAGAGGCTTAGAGGTACATTACTTGTGCGATAAAACTTACCAACTGTCTGTCAACCAGTGTTTTGTCTTTCACCACACAATATATCTGATGCTTGAGGATAATAGCTGGAATTTTCCCTTCAAACTTGCTCAGTGGAACAACTGACTTCAGGAATAATATGGCAGCTTTTGTATCACTTGGTGCTTCAAAGTCTATACATGTACGCATGGATGACAAGGAGAAAGGGGAAATTAATTGCAACTGAACAGCTGCAAGAGGTCTTATTGTTTCCAACGCTAATTAGAGTTTTGTTTTTTGCTAAAGGTGAAACAAGGAAATCTTTAATTTGCTTCAATTATGTTAAGCTTAATTACAGTCGGTAGATGTTGCTGCTAGTTCAATCCATGAAGTGGTCTGTGGCTTATCATGGAATATGCTATACAGTGAAAACTGTTAAATTACTGACTCGACATGTTGATTAAGAAGTTATACATATTTCTGCGCCAATTGAAGGTAACTGTTTATATCTTTATCTGGGAAACTCCACGTACAATTAAAACTGGAAAGAAATAAAAGTAAACCCACCAAAATGGCCGTCTCCGTCCGGCGAAATGGAGGTATCTCCGTCACTTGAGTCTGGTACAGGGCGCTTATTAGAAGTGAAGTTCTCTGGAAAACCATCCGCATCTAACCGCGAACGTTTGGAAGTCATGAATCTCACTAACACAACCAAGTTCGATTACTTTTTTTCAGCGCACACTAAGCGATGGCTGCCATCTTGAATCATTGAGTTCTTTTTCCCAGTCTCTCTCCTATACTAGCTAACACCGCTGGTTGGAGGCAGTGCGGGCATCTCGATGGGTAATCCTTTGCAGCAGCAGACATTAGAAGCGATATTTTCAGACAATACGAATCGCTCGGCGTAGAAAAACGTACGTAACCCTAAGCCTTCCTTTCTTCCTCGTTAATTCTGCTCTCATTAAGTTGCAGTTAGAGAGAATGACCGCCACGCCTGAAGTCCTATGCAAATTTTCAGGTTGAACGCTTTGGTGCCATAGTATAGAAGAAAAAAACAGGTCTTTGAAGAATTATTAATCATTCATGGGTAAAGTCTTACTCTTCCTTCAAAAGGATACCTTTCTTGACGGAGCAATGGTTAGAGATTTGTTTGTCTTACTGTGTTTGTTGTTGGTAGCTCATATAGTTAGATCTTCGCCTGATCCTTCTACAACAGGAAAATCGCACAAAGGAAGAGAAGTGAAACATGATTCAAGCCACGATGAACGAGTTAACTTGCGCGGTCACAAAAAGCAAACACGGATCAAGGTCGGTCACGAGAGACCTTTACATGTATCAAAAGGACAATCCAAGGAAAATGACAACTTTGTGAACCTTGAACATGTTTTATTCGATCGCGCACAACTCAAGGAGTACGTCCTTGATTATCTACGAAAACATCACGGTTACGATCAAGCTGGAAAAACAATAACAGACGACGATGAGGAATCGATCAGTCGAAAAACTGAGAAACAATCTGAGAGGTATCACCATGACAGGTTAGAATCGCAGATATCTAGCAGCAATGGAAAACACAAGCACTTTCATGATCGTGTGAACAAGAATCACAGAAAGGATGAGACACTGAGTTCAGATCATTCTACGCACAAGCGGCGAAAGCTCACTTCAAAACAAAAGAGCCACCATCAAACACCTAGTCGAAATCACCTTGATAAACATCAGCGATCCGAAAAACTTGCGTTGCCAATTTATTACAATGTGAAAGAAGAGGGTTCAAAGAGGACTTACATTTGGTCTCAGCCATTGTCTTCTGATCATAGAGCAAAGAAAAGAAAATTCAAAAAAGGAGAAAAGCATTCAGGTCGAAAAAAGAAAATTAACACTAAACGAGATGCAGGAATAAAAAGTAATGTCAAGACACATCAAAAGGCAAGGAAGTACGGAAATAAGGATGCAAACAAATTGTCGTCTATGCGTGAATTTTCTTACTCCCGTCAGCATGGAGAATCAAAATACAAGAAAGACACAGGCCATAAGAAACACACAGCAAAGTATACTGATAAGGCAAAGCACAAAGATAATGGAGCCGATCACAAGGCTAATGGTAGAACTCATAGAAAATCTAACAAGCGAGATTTCATAGCTGTAGTCCCACCAAAGGCTTTGAGGATCGAAGGTTTTGATGTGGAGCCAGTTCGTCCTCATTCATCTCAGTATAACAAAAGGAAAAAGGCTATAAAACACACGCATGTTCATGCAAAAAAGAACGAATTGCACAAAAATTCCGAGGACCGGAGAGTCGGAAGTCACAATAAGGCATCGAAATCACATAGACACGAACACGATGGAGCGCGAAAAACATCGCAGCCAAAGAAAACTGAAAGAAAAAGTAAGGTCCTGCCAAGAACATCCAGAAATAACAGAAAAAAGGTTTCAGCGCATGAGAGCTCCAGGGAACAGAAAGCTGCAAGAAAGAGTTCTGTTAGGTCAGCACATTATAAGAGTCATCCTCACAAACATAAACACCACGATCGTGGGTATAAAAAGTCGACCGTGGATAAAAAGGAAAAGTCAACAGCTCGCAGAAGAAAGAAAAAGTTAAGGCTTAAGGACTCGCAGAAGTTTTCTCCTTCGTGGAAATCGCTGAACAAAAGAGCGATTCCTTCTTGGTACGACGATGCCAAGTTTGGAATATTTGTTCACTGGGGAGTCTATTCTGTGCCCAGTTTTGACAGTGAATGGTTTTGGTACAAATGGAAGGGAAGACAACTGCAGCAATACTTAAACTACACCGGAAAGAACTTTCCTCCGGGATTCAGCTATAACGAGTTTGCTCCAATGTTCAAAGCAGAGTTCTTTGATGCTAAACAGTGGGCAAAACTTGTGGCTAGATCTGGGGCAAGGTAAGCATGTTAAGGTAGTTAAATCCTTCTATATGTTCGACGTAGTAGTGAAAGGCCCTTGTCGGCTTAACATCTCTTATGTCTATGAGAATGATTGCGAAGAAGATTAACTGTTTGTTCACCAAAAATATAGAACAAATTATACATTGCCAAAAGGCAAGGAAAAAATATCTTCCCCTCTCTCCTCCTATCTTCTTTTTTCATCTCTTTAATCTTCCTCTCCTCTCAGTTCTCATGGATATCTCAGTTATCTCTCGATTCTCTATTCTCCTCTTTTCTAGCTTGTATCAGTTAATTATTCTGTAAATTACTCTGATTTCAATATGACTGCTTTAGGTACTTTGTATTCACAAGCAAACACCACGAGGGATTTACAAACTGGAATTCAAGTGTGGCTTGGAATTGGAATTCAGTTGACATCGGGCCTCACAGAAACATTGTTGGTGAGAACTATTTTCAGACATAACTTACGTGTACATGGCTGACCCGTAAAGTTAGCCCGCGTAACAAGCGGGCCGCTCGAAAGAGCTCTTTCGTTCTTTTCGCTCTCGCCCCATTTTTCGCGCGACCCGAATGCGAAAAATTAACCCCGATTTCGTTTGATTTCGTTTCGTTCGTACGGGAACGCTTGCTACCCAGGCTACCATTAAGTTAAACTAATTCCAAGATTCGAGCATGATTCCGCCACAAACAGTTTTCTACTGGGGACTAAGCTTTACAAATGTCCGTGTAGTGCTTGGATCGACGGGTATATCTTTGTGCACAAAAATTGTAAACCATGCAGACAAGAAGAGCCTAAAATTGGTAAAAACGGGAAGTGGTATTTGCCTATTTTTACACAGGGAAAATGGAATTTGGGTCACTAAGACTGGAAATCACCAACAAAAAAGTGGCCATGGCACTGACATTTGGGCAAAAACTAGTCTGGGAAATGGATTTTGCGCAGAATTTGGCTAACAAATGAGAACCCCCTCTCCTTCAGGGCCGGGGTCTCGGACCAGACCATATGCACTGATCATGATCATCTCTAGATCTACAGCGCAATAGATATGGAATGGTTTTTCAGGTTGAATCTGAGACCCGTCTTGATCTCCAATGATCTTTTGTTTTTTTGCTACCGAATGATGGGAATGTCACGTGATATGCGGACTGACTGTCGGGAATTGTGTGAATAACGTGTACTATACAGGCTCTCTTCGCAGCTTTTATTCAAGTTGTCACGCCTGATGACCGAAATAACGTTTGTCCTTGCCGTGAGAACCGAATAAGCCTTATCCGTGTGACAAGGCAAATACATGCAACGGCGGCGGAAGACATCGAGACCAATAGATATAAAGCCTAAAGTGGTTCAGAGAGGGGAAGGGCGGGAAGGGGGTGAGCCAAATGAAAATTATTGATTGATAAATCTGATATGCGGACTTCTGATTGACTCATTCATTAGATGAACTTGCAAGAGCGTTTCGCAGTCTCAGTGATCCAGAAGTGAGATTTGGTTTGTACTACTCTTTGTTTGAGTGGTTTAACCCTCATTACTTAAAAGACAAAGCCAATGGATTTAAAACCGATGAATATATTCAGGTACGTGAATTTTATTGCACACATTCAAAGCACACGTAGCGATTGCTCGCAGTCCAGCTCATTCCATCGGAAAACTCTTTAGATTTGCCAGTTTAAAAATGATTCTTGATACACATCTCATTCTACATTAATTCGAATCAGCAGATCAGAATGCGTTTTGTTCAAGATATTACTAGAATACAAAAACAAGGGTGGAGGTTTCAGTGATCAATCAGTCAATTCACACGTGGATTACTCGCAGTCTAGATCTTTCTAATTTCAGCAGAAAACTGTTGGGATTTGCCAATATAAAAATGATTCAAAGATAGACAGCTCCAAATGCATTCTACATTAATCCTAATCAGTAAATCAGAACACATTTTGCTGAAGATCCGGCCTTCGAGATATTAGTTAAATAAAAATCCAAGGTGGGAGTTTGAAAGATCACTCCAAAGAAAGCTGTGATATGAAAAAATGAACATCAAAGTTCATGGTGTGCATGTTATGTAAAATCACGGGAGTTTTTTCAGTAATGAGTACAAATGTTTAAGGCTGGGACTGGAAGGATCATATAATCAGCAGTTGTGTTGTGTTTCTTCCTCAGGCTGTAGTGAAGCCACAGCTATATGACCTTGTTAATACGTACAAACCTGATTACCTGTGGACAGATGGAGACTGGGAAGCCGAAGCGTCGTACTGGAAGAGTGAAGAATTTCTAACGTGGCTATTTAATAAAAGGTATCTGTTAAAAGGTTGTCCTACAGGTGCGTGAAAGGTGAACGTGCAACGGCCTAAATATCAAATGGGTAGTAGAAGTTCAACGTTATATGATCGACGTTCACGGTTTTTTAGCGCGATGAAAAAGTTCTGCATGAGTTGTTCCTACCAAGGAAAGAAAACGTCAAGAGATGTTTCGCGTATTCTGTTAGGTCTGTAAATTAGCATTTTTTAAAACTCCTGCCCCTTGCACTCCGCCGCGATCCTGTCAAACACACAAAGCGACGACAAAATGCATCATCAAAGAATTGGTCAAAGGATCATGAAATCGATCTATTTCTTGTGTTTGATCAAGTCAAGTAAGCGAAACGACGTCAGAATGGATCATCAAAGAATTGGTAAAGGGATCATTAAATCGATTTAGAAAGATATGACTGAAACAAAATTGAACTTGTATGTAGTAATGTTATTGTAAACAGTTATGCGTTTTTGTCATGAGCCCCTGGCTCGCCACAACCCATATTTACGACTTAAAATAAAGTTACCTTACCTTACCTTACCTTACCTTACCTTACCTTACCTTACCTTACAAAACCTGCACTTTGATTGGCTCCGCCATTGGGAAAGATGGCACTATCTTTCCCGAGTGGGATTACCCTCGCAGATGACGGCTGTCCAGGCGTCGTTGAATTGTTTTGGCTTATTTGGGTTTTTATGGACCCCAACTGCGTCCGATTTGGCATAGCTTTACATATGGATATACAGTTTAACAATAAACTATGATTGCATGTTGTGTTCACAGCCCTGTGAAGGACAACGTGGTAATTAATGACAGATGGGGGCGGGGCTGTCGATGTCATCATGGCGGTGTCTATACTGGACAGGATAGGTACAACCCAGGTCAGTAGGTGCGACCCTAAAACACGCCAAACACACCTTATTGACAAAGCCAGAACAATGGAGCCGCCAGGAAGAAATAGAATTTGCGAGTCTCGCTTTTTACCAATTTGCAATCATTATTAATATCTCATATTTTTGAACTTTTATGTAAACTATCATCTAAGGTAAAAACTCATTTTTTTTTTCTTCTAGCTCTTAAAGAAGGCTTTTTTTTTTCAAACCGTAATGTTGGGCAAACGTATTTTAGATTTAATCTATTTTTGTTTTTGATTTCTGTCTTATATATTTATATGTGTTGTATATATTTATATGAATTCTATGTTTTTCTGGCACCTCTGTAAAATTAATGTTTCCGAGAGTTAAAATTAAAATTAAATTGAACAGCTGAATTGAATTCTTAATCCTCTCTCCCTGCCGGAAGGATCAGTTTATTAATTATTTAGCGAAATCATTCCTTTGTGGCTGAAAACGTATTAATTCGTCATAAACTCACGATGGACTCAGTCACGGGTGTCACAGAAAACTATGTCTACAAAATTAATATTTTTGTTCGCAAAGCGTGCTGGACATGACATTATAACACGGTCAGATTGTTATCATAGATCCTTTAGCTTGTCAGAATTAAAACAAGTCGTTAAAACAAACTTGGAATGTTTGGAATTTATCTAACATTGAAGCATTGATTGGCATTGTAGGTAAACTTCAGAAGATGAAGTGGGAGAACGCCATGACGGTAGACCGACATTCCTGGGGATTTCGTCGAGAAGCAAATCTTAAAGACTACCTTAAAATTGAAGAACTGATTAAACAACTGACCAGTACTGTGAGGTAAAAACAAACATAAGCTTCCAGAGTAGATCTTAAAATGATTTTCAAGTGTCGCAAGACCAAAACTTAGGTACACTCCAGTCTGCCAATCACAAGCAATGACCACAGACAATACAGTTAACAAAGCAACATGAGACATTTAACAAACCAGCTAGGTGGCTCGAGTTCGCGAGCGAAGGAGTCACGATTGGTCGTTTTACTTCATAATCGTTGAGAAATCTACCGCAGGAAAAAAGATGGTGGCTGTACATTTTACCACAATACCTTGCGAGCCTAACACAGCCTCCATGGCACAAAGAAAGCCAAATCTTTACAATATTTGTTCCTGTACTGAGGACTTTGTGTAGCTTAGGTTTGAAGATTTCTGTACGTTTTCATGAGCGTTGTTAAGGTTTTCTTGCGCTACGAACTATGGGTAAATGTACCAGTCGCCATCTCTTTTCCTATGGATGATTGGCGCGAGTCTTTTAGGCCCCGTCCACACGTATTCGGATATTTTTGAATCCGCAACTTTTTCTTTCCGGATACGACTTCCGTCCACACGCATTCGGCGAATTCAGCAGCGAATCCGGATATTTTTAAATCCGCTCTCCAGAGTGGAAAAAATAAACTCGCAACGAATCCGATAACGAGTGGACGGCGAATCCGGATATTTTCGAATCCGACGACGTAGCAAAATCGTGTCCAGTCTCTTACCGAACAATAAACCAACATGGCGGCACAACGCGTAGGCCTAGTTTCTCTAGAGTGAATCCGGATACCATCGGATGCGTGTGGACGGGCGAATTCGATTCAAATACGCTACGTGTGGACGGGGAAAGTTTTGAATCCGAAAAGAAAAAGTTGAGGATTCAAAAATATCCGCATACGTGTAGACGGGGCCTTAGACTGATCACTTTGCGACACCCAGGCGACAACTGCTAAATTAACATACTTTTGGTCGGTTTCAGTCACTGGGCCGGTATGAAGCTCTATCGACGACGCAGTTCCTTCAAAACAAAGTTTGTTATGTAGAAGTTCGTACAGACGCGTAAAGAGGATCTTAACGCTTTCTTAATTGCATCTTTTTGGACTTGTAAATTTGAAATTTTACGCTAGGCGCTGTGTAGACAGCAACCACCAAATTGTAGAAGGTCTCAATATAATAGTGTAGAAAGCTATAGAAGCACTGAAGAGATGATAGCAAATTGCTTATAAAGAAATAAGAAATATTAAATTTGGGGAAGATTATAACGCCATTCCAAGCCCTCCCTCAGGTAGCTGTGTCTAAGATATACCATTTAATTTTCCTGACGTCTTAAGGCTGGTTTTCACCTGGGACGGATTCGTAGTCGGAGTCGTAATCAGTAGCGTAGAGTGTTTCGATCTAATGAAAATCAAACCGACGGAGTAGGAAGCAGAACACCCATTCCGCTTATGGCCCCGTCGCTTACGATCCAGTGAAAACTAGATGGTCGGAGTCGGAAGCAGAAGCGGATGAATAAACCAATCACAATGTTCGATTCCAGGCCTTGAGATTGGTTGGTTCTTCCGCTTCTGCTTCCGACTCCGACAATTTAGTTTTCACTGGATCATAAGCGACGGAGTCGTAAACGGGATCGGAAAGAGTGGAAACGTTTTGATCCTTCAGACTTTCGCCGAGCTTATGACTCCGCTTACGACAGCGATTTTTGATTCTCACTAGGTCGTAAGCTCTCTTACGATCCCGACTACGAATTCGACTACGACTCGGTCGCTAGCTAGCTATAGTGAAAACCAGCCTTTAGAGAAAAAGACAAGACAAGTTGTGTTGTTCTGACAAGTTTGAAGTCGTGCAAGTATCTCACGATTTTCGCCCCTAAAGCCATCCATTTATTTTGGTTACATCATCGGCAAAACGGTTGTCGTTTTAAAACAACCAACCTACCTGACTTTAATTTAGAGACGAGAAGGGTAGCTCACAGGTTTCAATTTACTGTCTTTTCTCGGCAGCTGTGGTGGTAACTTGCTGATGAATATTGGCCCAGCCTCAGACGGTACAATTGCACCGATATTCCAAGAACGTCTCACTCAGATGGGAGATTGGCTGAAAGTGAACGGTGACGCTATTTATGGAACCAGGCCGTGGAGAGCTCAGAACGATTCAATCAGTGGAAAAGTGTGGTGCGTTATTAAGAACTCCATGCACATTACTGATTAAAAATTTGCGTTGTCTTATTATCACGTTTATGCAAGACAGTGAAGACAATGGTAGAAGCAGTGTACACTAAGTTTGTTGTTGAAGAGTAGACGGTCTAGATGTGGGAGGTGGAAATCCAGCACCTGAGCGGGAGGGAGCCCTGAGGGAAGGGGATTTCTAAGGTAATGGGAAAAATTTGAATAAAACGTACCAGAGAAAAACCCCAATGAGGCCGGAATCACTAAGGATTCGATGGAAGAGAAACAGGTATGCCAAGACTTGGCGTTGAAGTGCCGAGGCATTAAAATTGTTCGGCGCATTGAAGAACAAGACGAAAAATAAATATTCAACAGTAAAGGAAGAGGTAGATAGTCCTCATTTCTCCAATAGTGCATGGTTATTGCAACAGCCGTAAAAGGTTCATTCCTCACTAATGCCTGCCCCATACTGAGAGCTTAAAATCCACGACAGCAATGGCAACGGCAACGTCGCTAAACAAAAGGTTTAATGAGAGAACAATGGCTGTGCACGTGCGTTATAATTCTTAACACATTTCTTTGTCGTCCTCCGCAGAACAACAATGTGAAATGACCAAATTCTGCCTTGTCTGGAAAACGTGAACTACGACAGTTAATTTTTTAAATTTTTATTTTCGAATGTATCGATGTATCCTAGATTCAGCTTCGTGATAGTTGTGACAGTGATAAACAAAGTAAATGACTTTATAGTACCGCAATATTCGTAGGTAAGATATAAATTCATTTTTTAATTATATATCTCCATCAAAATTCAATATTGCTGACAGAACTATTTTTTATTAATTTTTGCAAACTGTCCAAATTTAAAATAAATTGGATAGTTTTTGCTCGAACGTTTAGTTTAGCTTTGAACAAACTGTCCAATTTGAGAAAAATCTGGATACTTTTCATCAATCAATGAAATGTCAAGATAATTAAAAGAACCGAGTATTGGCCAATCAGGTTGCAGCTATTATCACTGCCATCAAACGTCACCGAGCGATTTTAGCTCGCTAAGTTTTCTTATGTCAATGGCGGAATTTCCCGACTTTTCTCTCCACGTTTTTGACGTCTAAACTTTCAAATGGAGTCTTTGGCTAGGTTTCCAGAAATAGATGCTACTGATTTACTCGAGATGAGGGAGAATAATCAGAACAACAACACTCAAAGAAGCAAAAAACCTGTGTTAAAGTGTTTGACCTGTGACGTGCTGTGCAAAGCGAATGGAGGAATACTGTACTTTAGAGGATAAAATATTTGCCTTGTTCATCTGTTTTTGAATCCTATATAATTAATAGGTAATAGGACTACATGCTTGTCCAATTTGAAATAATTGGATTCAAAAAATTCCTCGGACTGCCAAATTGGACTCGGCCAACGGCCTCGTCCAATTTTGGCTGTCCTCAGAATTTTATTCATCCAATTATTTCCAAATTGGACAGCATGTAGTCCTATTACATATGCTAATCGACGTTGTCTTCGGCGTTGCCGTCGTGATTTCGTAAGCTCCCTATTACTTTCAGAAGTATCTCTGCTTAATTGCCGGAAAATCGTCTTACTTCGTTTAAACGGATGATTTGAAATTACCGTGAAAATTCAATTTCCCTTTAAATTACAACTCATCAGCCACCTTGATCGCGCAAAAAAAAAAAAGCCTTGGTTTCCATGACTTTATTACATCCATAATCTCTGCATTTTACAGGTACACATCTAAGGACAACCATGTGTTCGCCATCGCCCTCAAGTGGCCACGATCAGGAAGACTGGTGCTCGGTGATCCTACTCCCACGAGCAAAACACTTGTTAGGATGTTGGGCGCGAAAAAGGATCTCAAATGGAGTCATGGATCACAACATAAAGGCGCAAAGCAGCGTGGGATAGTAATTCATGTTCCAGCTATTCCTGTTTCGGAACTTCCTTGTCTGTGGGCGTGGGTGTTTAAGTTGTCACACCTAAAGTGATTTCTCGTCGTCAAAAGCCGTCACCGACCAGGTCTGCTTAATTTGCATGTGAGGTTGCCGGAATATGTAACGTTTGCATGCGGCTGATAATGATAAAATGATCGGGACATTTAGTGGAGGTTGGAGCAGAGAAAGTTGGCCTATCTGTACTGTACTAAGCACGACAGAGACTTGGACTCATCCCCCCGTCCCCCCAAAAGTTGTCTGTTGCGGGCTTCTTTCCGACCGGATTTAGTCGCCTCGTTATAAAAGAATTGTCTGGCTCAAGCTTTCGGTTGTGGGTCTGTAGTCCTACTTTTCAAAATGTAATTTTTCGTTCATGTCTTACTTTGTAAGTCTTGAGATAGTAAACTGTAAAATCCTACTTTAAAGGCCCTCTGTTATAAGCCCCCCCCGGAAATAAGCCCATCTATTTGCTAACAAAGGTATTATTCCGGATAGAAGCCCCCCCCCCCGGATATAACCCCTCCAGATATAAGCCCATCTAATGTATCAGTGCGTTCCTTTAGCGTGTCTTTACAAACATCAAAATTTTTATTCGAAAGTTGTAGGCATAAACAAATGGCTGTGGAGTGTAGAACAATAATTATAACTATACCAAAGAAAGAATTCAAAACAAATATTCATGCATATATGACACCGCTATGAGTTTTGCTCCTCTGTTCATTTACAACACAAATGTTCAACGACAATGTTTTGGAGTACGATGACAAAGCAAACAGCCAGCTACAATCCGGCAGTCTTCCATGCACGCAGATTTTTTGTAGCCTCCCGACAATAAACTCTGAGCCTTCCGTATTCTTTTCCTCACTTGCGCTTTGTGTTCATTGCTCCCGTAAATGTAATACTCGCATGGTAATTCAATTCCACCTCTAATAACCAAGTGACCTCCGCTGCCTTCCTTGGTTCACGCTAATTTCACGTCGTTCCGAGACATTTTTTTTACTCCGCTTATAACCCCCCCCCCCCCTGATATAATCCTCCCCCGTTTATAAGCTCACCCAAAACCCCTTATGAAGTTATACAAGCCCAGAGCTTTAAAGTAGGATTTTAAGGTAGTTTAAGTCTATGCATGCATATACAGAGCATTTTCGACTGCATTACGAAGGATCTGTTTCTCATATCATATTAATTTACCAAGTGTCATATCCCAAGCCAAGTCTCTCAGAATCCCTAGCCGGCTCAGTGCTTATAGGCTTTATGTGTAATAACAGCTGGACTTCTTGCGTTCTAAAAGTACAAACATGTACTGTAAAGGGATCTTTGTGTCTGCAGAATAAACCTTGTGGCTTCTATGTTTGCCAGAAGGGACTGTGTTTACATCTTGCACAAAAGAAAAATATCCCGTTTCATGAAGATTTTTTTTATCTTTACTGCTTTCAATCGCAAAATTAAATGTTTTATGTTTAAGGGCGACTTCAAGCAAAAAGACATTTTGTGGTTTGAATTGTGGTACGCATGGCCCTGTCAAATTAAGAAGTGTTTTTAATTAACTAAACTTGTTTATCTCAAGAAGGAAACTGAAGTTAACTGAGGAAAACGAGGCAGGTGATGGAAGGGGAGGTTACAAAGGTTTTAGGCGTTCAAATACTGCTGTAAAGACTTTTTTGTATCCACCAAGTAAACTTGTTTTTTCCCTCCACGTACAAAAACAAAATATACCCTTTACGTAGAGATATCTTTGTTTGCAGTACTTTGTTTAAATAAAAATTTTTTTTTTGCCCAAAGGATAGTAAGCAATTTTATTATGTTAGTTTACGTGGTTTTGTGGTCCCGAAAAAAAGAGTGCAAAAAGTTTACATAACTCACTAGAGTTACTGTTATTTGAACTCTGACAATGTATTTGTATTGAGCACTTTACATCTACAAAAACGTAACCAAGGTGATAACGTGACCAAAGTCACTTTGGGTCTTCTCCAAGAGAGGAAAATCTGAAAATACTCAAGATATTGTCAAATGTGCGTTCTTTTGAAAAGGAAAGTCGACTTAAGTGCAACAATGCGAGGAAACGTGCGTGCAGTAAGTAAATAAACCCTCACTATTGATATCAGCTGAGAAAACTGTTTACCTTTTGCCCGCTGCTTAGGAAGCAAACCAGGCCTTAACAAAGACTTCGTCGTTCTCCGATTTGTCAATTTAGATGCAATCCCAATCTCACAGGCTTATAAAAAGGGCGGGCATGAGCTGTGCTAATCATATTTCTTTGCGAACCAGCAAAGACAGTGCCCAAAATGAACTCTCTAATACTGGTCCTGTTTCTTGGAGCTACCGCCGCTTTCGCCGAGACCCATGTTAAAAATGATCCACCCCATAAAGCGCCCCCGCCCAGTCTTGGTAAGCTTGAATAGTTTGCTTTATATATGTGTTTCGTTCCCAACTTGTGGTAGCAAATTCTAAGGAAAATTCTACTATGAACAGTGTGATTTACCCACTTGTTTTCTTAAATTTTTCGATGAAGATTCAGTCGTCTCCATTGAGTTTATTGATGGTTGATAGTCTTTTAAAGGAGTCTTAAGCCTTGGAAAATTTTTCGAAATGCTTCTAAAATCGTCCGTTTTAATCCACCAGACAGCCTTGCCAATTAGCTTGTTAATCAAGACGTTTAGTGATGTTCTAATATTCAGTTAACTGGTAGGAACATAATCTCACAGTGACACCCTAGTTGTCAGGCAGATTAGTCCGGAGATCAAGATAGAAACTAAGTTTGTGAAAATAATGAGAGTTACACCATTAACCTTCTTTTTGCAGAAAAAGTGCAAGGAAAAATGCATGAAGCCAACGAAGCCGGGCGAACTAGCTGACGAGGAAAACGATCCTCGAGCTCACCGTGATAATCATCATCCTTCTTTACCGCCTAAAGTGGTAAGTTCAGCTTGCTTCGTAGCTGTTTTCTATTTTCACTCGTTCGTCCCAAATTACCCGATAAAGAAGGGGGGACGCCTATATGAAAAGATCGGAAATGCTCGTTGTCTCCCTTTGGGATTTAGATCAAGTATTTTGGTCTCGCTTAGAGTTTTCAGGGGAAAAAGCACCACTATTTCACCATTAAAGTCATCAACTTTCTGACCACCATACCCGACCATTCTACATGGAAGTTCCCCTCTTTGAAACAAATTGTTTCATGTTGTAAAGTTAAATAGATTCTCAAGGTAGCAATTTTTTTTTCAGTTTTTAGGAGTGTTTCAATGCTCACAATCACAATACTTTATTTAAGAGCTAAATAATATGTTAAAAAGAGAAAAAAATAACTCTTGAAATGGAAATCATGAGGTTAGCCCTATACGTCACAATTCCCACGAATAAAAAGCGTAAATGACGTGTACAATCTAAGAGCTATTTACAAGCAATAATAAAATGTAATATCAATTAGTTTGCAGGTTAAAAATTGTAGAACATATTTGCATACTAAACTAAGAAGTATTCCGTTTGCAATTGAATGGAATTATCTTGGAAACTTTTACCGATGTTTGTAAATTTAGCTCGATTACAATCCGCCAGAATGAAAACCAATCAACTTGTCAATGTAGTATGGCTAATTTCCCAAATCTATAAACAGACATATTCATATCCGGGCATCATGATAAAGACTAAGTTCATGAAAATAATGATGGTTTATTATTTTTTATGCTTTCTTTTGTAGAAAAAGTGTATGAAGGAGTGCCTCAAAGCACATAAGCCATATCAAAGATTTTGCTAAATCTAAATCCCGTTGAAGAACAGTCAGTCACTTACAAACTGGCTCCCATTCATCCGGGAAACAAGATGGACTAAGGTCATGAAAACCATGAAGGTTACTCCGTTATTATGCTTTCTTTTGCAGCGAAAGTGTATCCATGACTGCCTCGAGGAACATAAACCATCAAAACCGCCACCGCCACCAACAGAGTCGGGCAAGGTAGCTGACGAGGAAAACGATCCACGCCGCGCTCGTTCTTCTGGCCCTCTCATGGTAAGCCTAGTTTGCTTCATAACTACTTTATATTTTTACTCATTCGTCCCAAACTACCGCATGATGTGATGTTAAAGAAATTCTCATGCGAACAAAGTTTAACATTATCAAACACTTTTATGTATTCTTGAATTTCCGGGAACGTTTTGCTGCTGGCAATTCAAGTTTTAGCGATTGTCATTTGAAATTGTTTTGTGACATTGCACTAAAGCGGTGTGATGATTTTCCCAAGATTCAGCTTCCTTCGAGAAAAATTAACCCAAAGTTGCACCCGAGTTACCAGACAGATTGTTCGGGGCATCAAAATGGAAACGAAATTCGTAAAATAGATGAGGTTTTATATTCTGCTTTCTTTTTCAGTACGACGATTGTGTACCCAGGTCTGTAGTGTGCTCGGCAAGTTTACCGGAACTTATGGCGCTTTGTCAGTGAGGGCCAGATGCCTGAAGCGCCTTAAGTCCAGCGGTAGACCATTCACCAGGCAACCTCGTCCCACGATCATATCTCAATTCATGACCGCATAATTCAGGCATGTGTAGTTGTTGTAGGGGATCAACTACAAAGACAGGAAAATAAAGCATTGAAAAAGTATCCAACTTGTGTATTTAATGAGCTATATGCCATGTATCTCCTAGCTAAGGATTCAGCTTATATAGTGAAATAAGTGCCTGCTATTTTAAAGAAATTCGTCTCGAAAGAAGCCCAAAACTTGACTTTGAAGGCCGCCATTTGGAAACTGTTCGTGGCAGCCAGGTCCTGATTATGTGAAATTAATCATTCTGTCCGACTTGAAACTGGCGGGAAGCAGAAAAAAGCTGCAACTGACTTGGCATTCTTCACAAGGTCAGCAAAATGTAGTTTTTCCAAGCGATTATGCACTTTACTATCTTCACTGCTATCCCTTTCAGAGTTTGGAGCATGTTTGGCTCACAATAATTGAAACGTCGATAAATAGAATTTCAGGCGATCAAGAAAACAGGCTTGGATTTTCAGGATTTAATGGCAACAGTAGTTTTACAATAATCTGAAGCTGTGATAACAGAAAATTCCAATTACAACTACAGTCTTATTGAAACACAAATTCGATTGAAAACAAAACGAAACGAAATATGGTAAAATAGTCGACTTACATTTGTCCAAGCGTATCCTCGTTAACATTGGCATTCGTAAGTAGAAATAAAAGCTTAAAAAATCCATAGTAAACATTGGATGGCTTCTCACATTCTCCTTTGTCAAAGAACTGAAACTCTATAGCTTAGCACGAGGTCTTGCAACTGTCTCTTGGTAATTATTCAAACGCTTCTTGGTCGCCGGAACAATAATACGGCTCAAGAGCAGCCATAACCCAGAGTGGTAGTTAAAAGAATTGTCGAAAGCCATTTGGACAAAATCCCTTGGATGAAATGACGTCACGAAAAGGCGGCCTGGCTGCTGAGGGTGACCTTCTCCTTTAATCAATTTCTGGACAGGTTTCCCAAGGATCGGTAACTTGGACGTCTCCTTTTCAGCTCGTGATTACAATAGCAAGTACAGTGGAAGCCTGCCTCACGGCCACCTCGTCATTACGGCCACTTAATTCTGGTCCGAACAACAGCTCAGTCAGCCATTTTCATATTAAAAGAACCCCTTTAATACGGCCACCCCGTTAATACGGCCAAATTGTTGTGGTTCGTTGGTGACTGGATTAACGGAGTTCCACTGTATTGAGCTGCGGTGGGTGATCAGATTATGCAAATGATATGCAAATAACCAGTCAATCAGTCACTTGTAAAGTTCCGGTGTTGATTTATCCTGTCACTGGGTTATTGACGAGTGATGGCTTAGATAGGGGTGATCAGATTATACAAATAAACACGACTTTCCTCGCAGACTGAGACTCCAACAAAACTCACGCACAGTGAAGCCGAATATTCCAGTCGGCCTGATTCTCAGTGATATTGAAGACTCACGATTTTTAATAGTAACACGAAATAGCTACTTTTTCTTTTTCCTGAATTCCTTATAAAATTTTAACAACAGATCGATTCACCCAGGAGAAGGTCGAATACCCTGCACACTGATCGTTTGAGGGATGCCCTAGCGTAACCTCTAAGCTCTAGGGATTTTGAGAGACTTGGCTTGGGTTATGCCACCTGATAGATTAATATGATATGAGAAACAGATCCCCCGTAATGCAGTCGAAAATGCTCTGTTTAAAAAAATAGATTCCATGTTGCCGTGCGTCTGTTGAGTAATAGATTACAGATGACGTCAAAATGTGGTAAGAACAAAGAAGTGGCACACGAGGCGATGGCCCGGAGTGTGTCACTGATGTTCTTACCACATTTTGACGTCTTCTGTGATCTATTACTGAACAGACGCACGGCAACATGGAATCTATTTGTTTTATATAATAACGAAACCAACTACTACAGATAAAGCTTTTTTTATTTCAAAATCTTTCAACATAACTCGAAAGCCGGCCTTTGCCCACTTTGGCGAACACGAAAAAAGCCATTTGACGTTATCTATTGTTTATACAAAATGAAGCAATTTGATTGGTTGCTATGGGTAGCAAAAAATTGTGATTGGTCCAGGAAAATCGCGCCACTGTCAAACTTGACTCGAGCGTCGCTTCTTGTGGAACGAAAACTTACAGTGAAAGCAGAATTGAGCTACGAAATCTACAAATCTTAAAGAAAAAGCTGGAAAAGCCAAGTCAGTATTTTTCATCAGAGTAGCCCTTTGAACCGAAAAGCTTGGACGTTGCCTTGAATATTGCCGGAGTTGAAAAATACGCTCGGAAAACTTGCGGTTGCGGTCAATTTGGAGGCCATTCGATTCGAATTTTTAATGAAAGGAGCTTTAGTGACGGCGGAAATTTGTGTCCTCTGTGGTTGGTGATTCTCAAATCAGTTTGAAATAGTGTCGGAGATACCTTTGAGCAGCGATACAGTTGGCCGTGAGCTGTAGTGAACTATACTTGGCTCGCTGCTGTGCCCTGAAACGAACTGGAACATTTGCATCGGAAAGCAAGGTTATGTGTTTAGTTTAACTGATTTTAAGAAGTGATGTTTTGTTGTGTCATTCCTGACATCAATCACTGTTTTAACAATTACTTTGAGACTGAGAAAAGTTGAATTTTTAAAATAAATTAATCTCATAAACATTTTGTTTATTGGGTTTGTTAAATTCGAGAGTAAGCGGAAATGGTTCTCGGCTTACCAAGACCAATTTTGTGCTTGGTTTAGTCTGGCTCGACTGCCGACTGAGACTGCTCGAGTATATTTTCTGAGTCATTTTCTAAACATAAAACCGGCTTTATCTTTCTTCTTCCTGCTTCTCATACCTGTTCAATGCCTCGGCAAGACTTTTTTGTACTCTATCTTTCGCCCAGTCACGTAAAATATTATATAAATTCACAAAACTTTCCGCCATTTTAAAACACAGAGGGAAAAACTTTGTTAATCGTGCGTCTGTCCTCTAATAGATCATAGGCGAGAACCAATCGAAATGGGAGAATAACTTTGGTTATTATATAAATATGCATAGACTTAAACTATGTATAGTATCTGAAGACTTACAAAATAATACATGAAAAAAAAAAAATTTTGAAATGTAGAACCTTTAATAGTACGTCTAACAACTCATAAAAGTGATTACGACGAAGCAAAACGAATAGCTGGTAAACACGTTTTAATTTCGGTGTTCGCACTTTAATATAAATTGATTTTGTATTTTATACTTCTTCTTCGTAAAACTAAGGTTACCATGTACCTTCCGGGGCGTCTCCAGTCCAACGAATGTAGCACTCAGATATCCTAAACTATGTAACAAATTAAAGCTTATAAATATATCTATTCAAAAATTTTATTGGGTTTTCCGGAATACGAATTAAAGAATTTCAGTCTAAACTGGAAGGTACAAATCATCTTTATTCGAAGCGATTTTTATATTTTGTGAAATGTCTCTTTGAATGTACGCGATAATCTTAAAAGACAGAGGAAATCCCAAATCCACTAGGACTAATAAAGTTGTTAGAAACAATGAAAAACGTTGATTTCTACCTCATTTTCAAGTCAAGAAGGAGCAGATTTACACAGATATTGGGAGAAGCTTGTGTCAGGTGTTCTTTATGTGTAATAACGGCTGGACCGCGTGCGTTATTAAAGGGCAAACATTTACTGTAATGGGATTTTGTGTTCGCGAAATGAACCTTGTGACTTTTATGTTTGCGCGCCGGAAAGGACTGTGTTTGCATCCATGCACAAAAGAAATATGTTCCGTTTCATAAAGTTTTTTTCCTTTAGTGCTTTCAATAGCGAAATTAAATGTTCTGTTTAAGAGCGATTTCAACCAAAAAGACGTTTTGTGCTTTTTCGTGGTACACAGGTCCCTGGTAAATTAACAAGTGTTTTCAATATTTGATTAGCAAAGCTTGTTTGTCTCAAGAAGCTCGAAGGAAACTGGAATAGGCCATTTTACAGCTGTTTGCTTATTGCTCAGTGACCTGTTCTTTGAATGGCAGCGAGGTTTCAGGTGACCCCGTTTTGATAAAGACCTTTGTGTAAATCAACTTGTTCTTATGCTAACTAGTTGGCATTTAAATGAGAAAAGCACAGATTTCTGTATCAAAACAAGATCACCTCCTGCCTCGCTTGCATTCATTGGCCAGGTAACTAAGCACACAACTCTTAGGCAGGCGATGGGAGGGAGAGGTTACAAAGGTTAAACGATTCAAATACTACTACGAATACGTTTTTGCATTGTATTCACAAAGTAAACTTGTGTTTTGCTCCACATACCTAAACAAAAAATACCGTTTTGTAAAGACACCTTTGTTTGCAGTACTGTATTTAAATAAAACTTATGTTTGTCAAAAGGATAGTAAGCAATTTTATTATGTTAGTTTACGTGGTTTTGTGGTCCCCGAAACAAAGAGTGTACAAGATAAATAAAAACTGTTCACTTAACTCAGTAGAGTAACTGTTATTTGAATTTTGACAATGCATTTGTCCTGTGTTCTCTACATCTACAACACGTAACCAAGGTGACTGACCTGCCCAAATTGACTTTCAGTCTTCACCAAGAAAGGAAAATTCGAAAATATTCAAGAAATTGTCAAATGTGAGTTCTTTTGAAAAGAAAAGTCGACTAAAGTGCAACAACGAGAGGAAACGTGCGTACAGTAAGTAAATAAACCCTCACTATTGGTATCAGCTGAGAAACCTGTTTATCCTTTACACGCTGCGTAAAAGCAAACAAGGCCTTGACAAAAGCAACTTTGTTCTCGCTTTTGGCAATTCAGATGGAAGCCACAGGCTTATAGAATGGTGGACATGAGCCGTGCTAATAACATTTCTTTGCGAATCAGCAAAGGCAGTGCCCAAAATGAACTCTCTAATATTACTGTTCCTGTTTCTTGGAACTACATGTACCTTCGCCTTGGCCGAGATCCATGTAGATCAAAGACTCCCTGAGCCAGCTCATGGATAAATACGCCAATTCCAAGTTGACTTCAGCCTCTGTGGGGAAACGAGTCTCCGCGAAACTACAATGTACTCGTATGACAATGTGTGTCACCCGCACGTTCATTCTCATGAAAATCAAGTCGATCATTTTCATGTGAAACGTTTTGCACGAGCACTTATTCTGAAAAAGAGGCAAGCAGCAACTCCGAGGTGGAAGTAAAGTCTGATCCCTGTTCAGTTAACATTATGAAACAGCTGTATAATGATTATGCAAAAATTACGACACATGATTTTGACATTTATTTTAGACAACCAACTTGAGACATCCCAGACTACCAAGAGTATTTTGCCCAATTTCTCTCATGGATAGACATGGATATTGGCGTAATCTTGTTTACTATGTCAAACATAAATAATTTGATTTTAGCTTGCTGGTAAATGGGAAATTTATAAAGAGAGAAGTATTTCCTTCAATATTATAAGAATCATTTCAAACAGTTTTGTTTCAACCTTGAACCCGAAGTGAAGGGGATGTTTTTATAAGGTTTTTTTTATTATTATCATCAGTATTTTTATTGCAACAATGACATTACATTACGCACAAAAATAACCTACTTTACTTACAGTGGTAACATAACTTACAATTTAACAATACTAATAAAACTTACAACACTAACATTATTTACAATTTAGTAATATCTTACATTACTTTCATGTCTGAGGACATTAGCTAAAATAGGTGGCTTTCTTACATATTAATTTGTGACTTAGATTTTTGTTTCTCAGTATTCATTCTAATTGTCAGAATCGCTTAGAACGCATCCAAATAAACCTCTTCTAATTCTTCTTTTCTTGAAGCAATATATAAATGATATTTGGCTATAATCGTGCACAGGTTTAAGCCAAGTTTTTTATTTTATTTATTTATTATTTTTTTTTACTATATAAATATGTCCATGGGGAGGGGGAAGGGAAGTAACAAAGTTTTATACCAGGAGGCTTTGCCCTAAGGTCAAAAGCCTTTCCATTTTACATAGTGTTTTTGACATGAACTAGGCTTCTCTTCCATATACATGTACATGTAGCTTGTAGCTTGCGTCCCCTTTCACAAACCTAAGGGGCCCCACTAGATCTTATTTCTTGGATAAATAATCAGTTATTGTTTCAAATTCCAGTCCTGTCAAGTCTTATAACACCTCCGGCCTGAAAAAAGTGCACCTTTAGTCAAGTATAGGGAGAAGCCCCCCAGCTTGGTGCAATACAATAATAAGGTTTCTACTTAACAAATAAAGAAGCCTCGACTGTGCTCTGTTCTGTTGTAAAGCACGCAGGAAGCGGTAGAGCACGAAAGAAGTGTAGGGGAAAACACGAGACGAAGTCGAGTGTTTTTCCCCACTTCTTGAGTGCTCTATCGCTTCCTAAGTGCTTTACAACAGCACAGCACAGTCGAGGCTTCTTTAAGCTTTCCGTTCCGAGTAGTCTCGAGCGGCTTTCGAGAGAAGAACGATGCCTTCAAACTTCGCTTTTTAGTTAATTTTCAAATAAGAATCTAGAGGCAGGCAATGCTTTGTAGTCCATAGGAATCCGGCCGTATTGTGGTCCATAAAAACCTGCACATTTCCAATGGAAATTACGAAACCAGGAGTTCAAAGCTTGCGGACGAAAATGCGAAATGCTGAGTTGAATTTGAAAGGAGCTACAGTTATTTAAGCTTACGGCCTGCAGCCGCTTGCAGCAAGATTGCCCGAACCAGCGTAAAAGTTAGGCAGACTAAACTGCTCCCACTGGTTCTATTCCGACCATAAAGGAGAATATCTAGATCAAGCTTTGAGCTGACCACTCGTCGGTTCACTTCGCTGAGATGACCAGTGAACGAGCGTTACTACACTGCATGTAAGTGTTGTTTTGAGCAATTGAGCATATTTACAGAAATAAAGCTTCTCATCACAAATAGAGACGGCTCAATTGTTGTTTTCTGTCGTTGTTTTACTTCTTAAGTATAATTTCCGGCTTCGTAACAAATATGATGTCTTTTATCGAAGCACTGGTTAGGTTGAGAATTTGTTTACTTCGCTTCGTGTTTTGTCGGCGGGATTCTGGCAAAACTTGTCATTTTAGTACAGTTTTCACACTACTGTTGCTAATAATGGTCTCTGTGAGCCATATTTACTGTAGACATGGAGCTCGTTTCCATTGCGTTTGTCTGAATCACAAGGGATGTTTAATGTTTGATAAATTTGTCAAAATTCCGAAGCAAAAATTTGAAAGGCAGCTTACTGTCATCATCAGGTGCTCTGTTCTCTGATAAAGCCCGCGGTTTCAGCCAATCAGAGAACGCGTTGTATGGAAAGTTTATTATAAATATTGTTAGTCTATGTTGTGTATGCAAGTGAAAATAACGATATTTTCTCCATATTTTTCCTATATATTTTGGTAATTGTTTATGCTAATCTCACTAGCAATGCAGTAATATTCAAAAGGATTGCAGATATGTCTCTTTTAATAGATTTTTCCAATGATTACAGAACATACTTATGTCGACAAGTATCAAGCATTCTCTTCTCCATAATTATTTCAAGTTTTGTCGGATTTTTTTGATTTCAACTGATTTCTAGAGTTAAAAAAAAAAAAAAAAAACTCTACATCACCAGCCACCATGCGGCCGGCTTATGGACGTAATTTGTCCATCCATCACCATAATTTTTCGGATTATATTTAATCGATCGTACATGTAGGATGACTTCCATACCATCTGTGAAGAAATTTTCACTCTGGCGAACTGCATGGAATACAAAAGAAATATAGTGTGAACGACAGCAAAACTAAAAGATAAGGCAATTCGAATCAGTTCTTACTTGTAGTATTTTAAAACAAGCTTTCACATTTCGAATTTTCGTCGGATACTAACACAGGCAGAATTTCAATATGTGCATACAGAATAAAACAATAAAAACAAAGAAGCCAGAACTTAACAAGAAATTAAGCTTACCTTGGACTCTACAAGGAGGAAAAGCGAGTGGAAACGATCAAATTCTCTTGCCAAGAAAAAACACTGCTAAATTAACACGATCCCACTTTCTGGCTTTGTCTTCCCGGGTTTCTTGTATTAATACTTTGACTTCGCCGACCGAGCTGTTGTGACCGATACATGGCCACACTCATATATACCTCAACCAGCTTTCACCCCAGTTTGTTGCAGCAATCTTAAGGAAAATGTTACTATCAACAGTGTGATTTAGCAACTTGTTTTCTTGAGTTTTTTCTATGAAGATTTCAGTGGTCTCAATTGAGTTTATCGATGATTGATAGTCCTTTAAAGGAGCCTTAAGCCTTGGAAAATTTTCCGAAATGTTTCTAAAATCGTCCCTTTTAATTCCGCAACAAAGCTTAGCCAATTAACTTGTTAATCAAGAAGTTTGGAGATTTTGTAATATTCGGTTAATATTCAGTTTGGAACATAATCTGAAAGTGGCGCCCTAGTTATCAGAAAGATTAGTCCGCGGATCAAGTTGGAAACTAAGTTTATGAAAATAATGAGAGTTACACCATTATTGCCGTTTTTGCAGAAAAAGTGCATGAAAAACTGCGGCATCGAGCTAACAATGCCTGGCGAGCTAGCTGACGAGGAAAACGATCCTTACCAGCATCATCCTTCTTTACCGCCTGAGGTGGTAAGCTCAGCTTGCTTCATAAATATTCAATATGTTTACTCGTTCGCCCCAAATTACCCAATGAAGAAGGGGGTCGCCCATTTGAAAAGGTCGGAAATGCTCGTCGTCTTGCCTCGGGGTGTATATCAAGGATTTCGGTCTCGCTTAGGGTTTTCAGGAAAAAACGCCTCTATTTCAGCTGTAAAGTCATCAATTCCGACGAGCATCCCCGACCCTTTCGCATGGAAGTTCACCCTTTTTAAACCAAGTTTTTTTTCATGCAGTAAAGTTAAATAAATTCTCAAGCTAGCAATTCCTTTTCTTCTCCGGTTTGTAGGAGTGTTTCAATGTTGGCAGTTGAATTGAATTGTCTTGGAAACTTTTACCGATGTTTGTCAATTTTGCTCGTTAACAATCCGCCACTGAATGTAAACTAATTAACTTGTGAATGTAGAATGGCTATTTTCCCAAATCTAAATCGATTTAGGCAGTTTCATCCGGGCATCAAGATGAAAAACCAAATTCATGAAAATGAAGAGGGTTCATTATTTCTCATGCTTTCTTTTGTAGAAAAAGTGCAAAAAGAAGTGCCTCAAAGCGCATAAGCCAGCAAAGATTTTCCAAAATCTTAATCCCGCCAGTCAATTACAAACTGGCTCCCATTCATCCGGAATCAAGATAGACTAAGTTCATGAAAACAATGAAGGTTACTTCATTGTTATGCTTTGTTTTGCAGAAAAACGTGTATCAAAGAGTGTCACGAGGAGCACAAGCCATCAAAGCCGCCACCACCACCAACAGAGCTTGGAGAGGTAGCTGACGCGGAAAACGATCCACGCCGCCCTCGTCCTTCTTTTGGGCCTATTGTGGTAAGCCAAATTTGTTTCTTAACTACTTAATAGTTTTACTCATCAGGTCCCAAATTACAGCAAGATGTGATCTCAAAGAAATCCTCATGCGAACAACGTTTAACATTTTCAAACATTTTAATGTTTCCTTTACGAGTTCTCTACGATTGTCATTTGAAATTGTTTTGTGACATTGCACTAAAATTAACTACCAATATATTTTTAAATATATTAAATAGTTAACCTCAGTGCAATGTCACAAAAAAGGATTAAAATCCTTTGCTCCAGAATGGCTGCATGCTGTAATCTTAAGGAAATCGTCATGCGAACAACGTTTATGACAGTAACAATATTATTTTACTGAGTAGCTGGGAATTTTTTGATGCTGGCATTTGACTTGTCGTAAGTTTATTTTGTTTCATTTTGCAGAAAAAGTGTATAAGAAAGTGTCTCAAACAGTTAACGCCGTTAAATATGCCGTCAAAAATCCCGGAAGAGCTAGCTGACGAGGACAACGATCCTGTCCGTCCTAGTCCCACTAGTCATCGTTTCACTTTTTTGCCTGGGCCGTTGGTAAGCTCATTTTACTTTATTCTTAATAATATCTTTACTCATCATCCCTTAATTGCTGCACGGTTTTAATCGTAAGCAACATTGTCAAACCTTAACATACATAATCTGTCAAAAGGGCCTAAGCGTTAGAGCTAAATGAAGTGGTATGATGATTAGGCCTCATTGGAGAAACATTAACTCAAAGTCACACCAGATGATTTGGAAACCAGTGAGTTCTTAAAAACACTGATCATGAGATTACATCGTGCTTTTTTTTGCAGGAGGAGTGTATCGATAAATTCTTGAAGCCATAACATTCGATTGCTTGAAGAGCCTTAAGCCCAGCGGCAGACCATTAAGCAGGCAACCTCGTTCCACGATCATATCTCAAGATCGCATAATTCAGACATGCGTTTCTGTTGTAGCGGATAAATTACAACGACAGGGGAATAAAGCACTGAAAAAGTATTCAACTTGTGTATTTAATGAACTACGCGCTATTTATTTCGTATCCCACTACTAAATTATACAAGGTGTCAATAAGAAAAATCATGTCAGACCTATTAATAAATGTCTGGACAAGTTTCCCAAGGATAGGTAACTTAGACGTCTCCTTTTTAGCTCGTGGTTGCGATAGCAAGTACAGTGGAACCCCGCCTTACGGCCATCCCTTTAAAGTGGCTGAAAACAGTTTCCAGCACTTAAATTTTGATGGCTCGTTATTACTACTCTTTATCACTTGATGCTACGATCATGTTCACCTTAAATTTTTGAAAATTCAAGACGGCTCTGAGCACAGAATTGTTTTAAACTTCGCCAAACGTTGCGTCTTATCATGGTTAGTATCAAAAGTTGATATTATTAAAAAAATTTCACTGTGCCGTTTTTGAATTATGAGCCCCCAGGGCTGTAATTAAAGGTGTTTCTAGCAGGTCACACTGTTGTTTTGGTAAGCTATTGTGTCACAAAATGATACCAACGTGTGTACCAATCAATAATTGGGCAGTTTTTTGATACCATGATTGTAGCATCAAGTGATAAAGAGTAGTTATAACGACCCATCCAAATCTAAGTGCTGGAAACTGTTTTCCACCTTAATACGGCCACCGCTTTACTTTGCCCCGAACAACAGCTCAGTCAAACATTTTCACATTTAAAGCACCCCTTTAATACGGCCACCCTTTTAATACTGCCAAATGTGGCCCGTTGGTGACCGGATTAACGGGGGTTCCACTGTGTTTAGTTCTACTGTGGGTGAACAGATATATGCAAATTATTGCAAGTGACGAGTTATTGAAATTATTCGGCTTTGAAGAACAACAAGAAAAACAAATATTCAACTGTAATAGGAAGATAAAACTAGTCTTCATTTCTCCAATAGTGTATGGTTATTGCAACAGCCGTAAAAGATTCATTTCTCACTAAAGCATGTCCCATACTCTACCGCTGTAGAAAGATATTACTTCCAGAATTTTCTCTGCTAAACTGGTGTGAAATCGTCTTAGTTCGTTCGAGCGAATGATTTAAAATGACCGTGTAAATTCAATTCCCCTTTTTTTCGCCACCTAAATTGCACACGAAAAAAGCCTTGGTTTCCATGACTTTATTACATTTATAATCTCTTCCATTTTACAGGTACACATCTAAAGACAACCATGTGTTCGCCATCGCCCTCAAGTGGCCACGATCAGGAAGACTGGTACTCGGTGATCCTACTCCCACGAGCAAAACACTTGTTAGGATGTTAGGTGCGAAAAAGGATCTCAAATGGACTCATGGATCACAACATAAGGGCGTAAAGTAGCGTGGGATAGTAATTCATGTTCCAGCTATTCCTGTTTCGGAACTTCCTTGTCTGTGAGCGTGGGTGTTTAAGTTGTCACACCTAAAGTGATTTCTCGTCGTCAAGAGCCGTCACCGACCAAAAATCTTGTACACTTAAGAAAGAGGTCTGCTTAATTTGCATGGGAGGTTGCCGGAATATGTAACGTTTGCATGCGGCTGATAATGATGAAATGATCGGGACACTTAGTGGAGGCTGGAGCATAGAGAGTTGGCCTATCTGTACTGTACCAAGCACGACAGAGACTTGGACTCATCCTACCAAGAAGTTGTCTATTGCGGGCTTCTTTCCGACGGGATTTAGTCGCTACGTTATAAAAGAATTGCATAGGTCAAGCTTTCAGTTGTGGCTCTGTAGTCCTACTATATATGGATGTCCAGCTATATCGGGGGACCGATTGGATAACTACATATCCGAGAAACAACTTTGGAAAAAAAAAGGGCCGAATACCCTGCACATCGTTGTAGGGATGGCCTAACCTATAAGCACTGAGCACTAGGGATTCTGAGAGACTTTGCTTGGGATATGCCACTTGATAGATTAATATGATATAAAAAAACAGATCCTCCGTAATGCAGTCGAAAATGCTCTGTATATGCATACATAGACATAAACTATCTTAAAATTCCACTTTAGGGGCCTTGGGTTATTGGAGGTGGAATTGAATTAGCATGTTTGTGTAACATTTACAGGAGCAAGAAACACAAAGCGCAAGTGAGGAAAGGAATACGGAAGGCTCAATGTTCATTTTACGGAGGCTACAAAAAAATCTGCGTGCATGGAAAACTGCCGGATTGTAGCTAGCCGTTTGCTTAATTACCGTACTGCAAAACATTGTCGTTGAACAATTGTGTTGTAAATGAACAGTGGAACGTGGTCATATAAGTATGAAGACTTGCTTCTTTGTTTGGTATCGTTATAATTATTGTTCTAAACTCCACAGCCAGTTGTTTATTCCTAGAACTTTCGAATAAAAATTTTGATGTTTGTAAAGAAACGCTTAAGGAACGCAATTATACATTAGATGGGCTGATATATGGGGGGATTATATCCGGAATAATATCTTTGTTAGCAAATAGATGGGCTTATATCCTGGTGGAAGCGCTTTAAACGGGGGGTGGGGGGGGGGGGGGCGCTGTAAAGTGGACTTTTACGGTATAGTATCTCAAGACTTACAAAGTAAGACATGAAAGAAAAAATACGTATTAAAAAGTAGAACCTTTAATAATACGTTAAAAAACACGTAATTAAAGTGATTACTGCGTAGAGATACAGAAACGAAAGCTGGTAAACACGCTTTCTGTGTTCACACTTTAATATAAATTGCTTTTGTATTTCCTAGTTCTTCTTCATGAAACTAAGGTTGCCATGTACCTTCAGGGGTGTCTCCAGTCCAAGGAATGTAGCACCCAGATATCCTAAATCAAATAAGGTTTATAAATAGAGCTATTCAAAGATTTTATTAGCTTTTCCGAAAAATTAATTAAAGAGTTTAAGTTTAAACTGGAAGGTACCGACTACAAATTGTAAGTTAGCTATCGACTAAAAATTGTAATATATATGAAATTAACTGGCAACCTGGCACTATTTCAGGTTATTTCAGGTTGTCAGTTATCCTTTATTTTAATTTGATTATTATATTACTATTTAATTTAATTTTTTAAAAAATAAGGGAGAAATAAAGCTGTTGTTCCTATTGTTATTGAAGGTATAAATCATCTTTATTTAACGCGATTTTTATATTTTGGGAATTTTCACATTGAAGGTATGCAACAATCGTTAAAGGTATGCAACAAACGACAGAGGAACTTAAGCGCAGAAATCTCAAATCAACTAGGGCTGATAAAGTCAAGTCAAAAGCAATGCAAAATATCGATTTCTACCTCATTTTTAAGTGAAGCAGGAACAGATTTATACGTGATATTGCAACAAGGTTGTGTCGGCGGTTCTTTATGTGTAATAACAGCTGGACTTCTTGTGTTATAAAAGTGCAAACATGTACTGTAAAGGGATCTTTGTGTCTGCAGAATAAATCTTGTGACTTCTATGTTTGTCAGAAGGGACTGTGTTTGCATCTTGCACAAAAGAAAAATATTCCGTTTCATGAAGATTTTTTTTTTATCTTTACTGCTTTTAATCGCAAAAATAAATGTTTTATGTTTAAGGGCGACTTCAACCAAAAAGACGTTTTGTGGTTTGAATTGTGGTACGCATGGCCCTGACAAATTAAAAGTGTTTTTAATATTCGATTAACTAAGCTTGTTTATCTCAAGAAGGAAACTGGAGATAACTGAGGAAAACGAGGCAGGTCATTGGAGGGGAGGTTACACAGGTTTTAACGTTCAAATACTGCTGTGAATACTTTCTTGTGTCCTTAAAATAAACTTGTTTTTCCCTCCACATACACAAAATATATCGTTTTCGTAGAGATACCTTTGTTTGCAGTGCTTTGTTTAAATAAAACCTTTTTTTGCCCAAAGGATAGTAAGCAATTTTATTATGTTAGTTTACGTGGTTTTGTGGTCCTGAAAAAAAGAGTGCACAAAGTTCACATAACTCACTAGAGTAACTGTTATTTGAACTCTGACAATGCATTTGTACTGAGCTCTCTACATCTACAATACGTAACCAAGGTGATAACGTGACCAAAAGGACTTTGAGTCTTCTCCAAGAGAGGAAAATCTGAAAATACTCAAGAAATTGTCAAATGTGAATTCTTTTGAAAAGAAAAGTCGACTTTATAATAAGTTCAACAACGCGAGGAAACGTGCGTACAGTAAGTAAATAAACCCTCACGATTGATATCAGCTGAGAAAACTGTTTACCTTGTGCCCGCTGCTTAGGAAGCAAACCTGGTCTCAACAAAGACTTCGTTGTTCTCCGATTTGTCAATTTAGATGCAATCCCAATCTCACAGGCTTATAAAAAGGGCGGGCATGAGCCGTGCTAATCACATTTCTTTGTGAACCAGCAAAGACAGTGCCCAAAATGAACTCTCTAATACTGATCCTGTTTCTTGGAGCTACCGTCGCTTTGGCCGAGATCCATGTTGAAAATGATCCACCCCATAAAGCGCCTCGCCCAATCTTGGTAAGCTTGAATAGTTTGCTTTATATATACGTTTCGTCCTCAATTTGTGTTACCAATTTTAAGGAAAATTCTACTATCAACAGTGTAATTTACCCACTTCTTTTCTTAAGTTTTTCTATGAACATTTTGGTGGTTTCAATTGAGTTTATCGATGGTTGTAGTCTTTTAAAGGAACCTTAAGCCTTGGAAAATTTTTCGAAATGTTTCTAAAATCGTCCGTTTTAATCCACCAGACAGCCTTGCCAATTAACTTGTTAATCAAGACGTTTGGTGATGTTCTAATAGTCAGTTAACTGGTAGGAACATAATCTCAAAGTGGCACCCTAGTTATCAGGTAGATTAGTCCGGAGATCAAGATAGAAACTAAGTTTATGAAAATAATGAAAGTTGCACCATTAACCTTCTTTTTGCAGAAAAAGTGCAAGGAAAAATGCATGAAGCCAACAAAGCCGGGCGAACTAGCTGACGAGGAAAACGATCCTCGAGTTCACCGTGGTAATCGTCATCCTTCTTTACCGCCTAAAGTGGTAAGGTCAGCTTGCTTCATAGCTATTTTATACTTTTACTCGTTCATCCCAAATTACCCGACAAAGAAGGGGGGACG
Source organism: Orbicella faveolata (assembly GCF_042242905.1). Taxonomy (NCBI): domain Eukaryota; kingdom Metazoa; phylum Cnidaria; class Anthozoa; order Scleractinia; family Merulinidae; genus Orbicella; species Orbicella faveolata. Next base: position 21,406,450 of record NW_028301547.1, on the reverse strand, counting down.
CCCATATAAAAAGATAGGAAATGCTCGTTGTCTCCATTTGGGATTTACATCAAGGATTTTGTTCTCGCTCAGGGTGGTCAGAAACAAAAGCTACCGTTTCAGCTGTCAAGTTATCTTTTAGGGTTGCTCTTGAAGTAATAATAGTTTCCAGGTTAAAAATTGTAGAACATATTTACATACTAAACTAAGGAGTATTCCGTTGGCAATTGAATGGAATTGTCTTGGAAACTTTTATCGATGTTTGTAAATTTTGCTCGATTACAATTCGGCAGAATGAAAACCAATTAACTTGTCAATGTAGTATGGCTAATTTCCCAAATCTAAATTCAGACATATTCATATCCGGGCATCATGATAAAGACTAAGTTCATTAAAATAATGATGGTTCATTATTTTTTATGCTTTTTTTTGTAGAAAAAGTGTATAAAGGAGTGCCTCGAAGCACATGAGCCACATCACAGATTTTCGTAAATCTAAATCCCGTTAAAGAACAGGCAGTCAATTACAAAATGGCTCTTATTCATCTGGGAATAAAGATGAACTAAGTTCATGAAAACCATAAAGATTACTCCGTTATTATGCTATCTTTTGCAGCGAAAGTGTATCCATGACTGCCTCAAGGAACATAAACCATCAAAACCGCCACCGCCACATACAGAGTCAGGCAAGGTAGCTGATGAGGAAAACGATCCACGCCGCGCTCGTTTTTCTGGGCCTCTCATGGTAAGCCTAGTTTGCTTCATAACTACATTATATTTTTACTCATTCGTCTCAAACTACCGCATGATGTAATGTTAAAGAAATTCTCATGCGAACAAAGTTTAACATTATCAAACAATTTTATGTTTTCTTGAGCTAGTTTCCGGGAACGTTTTGGCGCTGGCAATTCAAGTTTTAGCGATTGTCATTTGAAACTGTTTTGTGACAATGCACTGAAGTGGTTTTATGATTTTCCCAAGATTCAGCTTCCTTCGAGAAACATTAACCTGAAGTTGCACCCGAGTTATCAGACAGATTATCCGGGGCATCAAAATGGAAACGGAATTCGTAAAATAGATGAGGTTTTTATTGTGCTTCCTTTTGCAGGACGACGATTGTATACCCAGGAAAGTATTGTGCTCGGCGAGTTATCCGGAACTTTTGGCGCTTTGTCAGTGAGGGCCAGATGCCTGAAGAGCCTTAAGTTCAGCGGTAGAACATAATTCAGGCATGTGTAGCTGTTGTAGGGGATAAACTACAAAGACATGAAAATAAAGCATTGAAAAAGTATCCAACTTGTGTATTTAATGAACTATATGGCATGTATTTTCTAGATAAGCACTCAGCTTATATAGTAAAATAAGTGCCTGCTATTTTAAAGAAATTCGTCTCGAAAGAAGCCCAAAACTCGACTTTCAAGGCCGCCATTTGGAAACTGTTCTTGGCAGCCTGGTCTTGTTTATGTGAAATGAATCATTCTGTCCGACTTGAAATTGGCGGGAAGCAGAAAAAAGCTGCAACTGACTTGGCATTCTTCGCAAGGTCAGCAAAATGTAGTTTTTCCAAGCGATTATGCACTTTACTATCTTCACTGCTATCCCTTTCAGAGTTTAGAGCATGTTTGGCTCACAATAATTGAAACGTCGATAAATAGAATTTCAGGCGATCAAGAAAACAGGCTTGGATTTTCAGGATTTAATGGCAACCGTACTTTTACGATAATCTGAAGATGTGATAACAGAAAATTCCAATTACAACTACAGTCTTATTGAAACACAAATTCGATTGAAAACAAAACGAAACGAACTTGAAATACGGTAAAATAGTCGACTTACATTTGTCCAAGCGTGTCCTCGTTAACATTGGCATTCGTAAGTAGAAATAAAAGCTTAAAAAATCCATATTAAACATTGGATGGCTTCTCACATTGTCCTTTTTCAAAAAACTGAAACTCTATAGCTTAACACGAGGTCTTGCATAATCGAGGGCAATATTTCAACTGTCTCTTGGTAATCATTCAAACGTTCCTTAGTCGCCTGAACAATAATACTGCTCAAGAGCAGCCATAACCCAGAGTGGTAGTTAAAAGAATTGTCGAAAGCCATTTGGACAAAATCTCTTGGATGAAATGACGTCACGAAAAGGCGGCCTGGCTCCTGAGTACTGTTCAAAATGGCGGCAATGATGTCGAAAAACTTCCACTTTATTAGAGACTGAAACTTCGGTTAGTGGCTAAACTTAGTGCGAAGTTTTTAATAGCGTCGACAAAAAGTAAACGTTTTTTGGAGTGACCTTCTCCTTTAATCAATTTCTGGACAGGTTTCCCAAGGATCGGTAACTTGGACGTCTCCTTTTCAGCTCGTGATTGCAATAGCAAGTACAGTGGAAGCCTGCCTCACGGCCACCTTGTCATTACGGCCACTTAATGCTGTTCCGAACAACAGCTCAGTCAGCCATTTTCATATTAAAAGAACCCCTTTAATACGGCCACCCCGTTAATACGGCCAAATTGTTGTGGTTCGTTGGTGACTGGATTAACGGAGTTCCACTGTATTGAGCTGCGGTGGGTGATCAGATTATACAAATGATATGCAAATGACCAGTCAGTCAGTCACTTGAAAAGTTCCGGTGTTGATTTATCCTATGCTAACTAGTTGGCATTTGAATGAGAAAAGCAGAGATTTCTGTATCAAAACAAGATCACCTCCAGCCTCGCTTGCATTCATTGGCCAGGTAACTAAGCACACAACTCTTAGGCAGGTGATGGGAGGGGGAGGTTACAAGGGTTAAACGATTCAAATACTACTGCGAATACGTTTTTGCATTGTATTTACAAAGTAAACTTGTGTTTTGCTCCACATACCTAAACAAAAAATACCGTTTTGTAAAGACACCTTTGTTTGCAGTGCTGTATTTAAATGAAACTTTTATTTGCCCGAAGGATAGTAAGCAATTTTATTATGTTAGTTTACATGGTTTTGTGGTCCCCGAAACAAAGAGTGTACAAGATAAATAAAAACTGTTCGCTTAACTCAGTAGAGTAACTGTTATTTGAATTTTGACAATGCATTTGTCCTGTGTTCTCTACATCTACAACACGTAACCAAGGTGACTGACCTGTCCAAATTTACTTTCAGTCTTCACCAAGAAAGAAAAATTCGAAAATACTCAAGAAATTGTCAAATGTGAGTTCTTTTGAGAAGAAACGTCGACTTAAGTGCAACAACGACAGGAAACGTTCGTACACAGTAAGTAAATAAACCCTCACTATTGGTATCAGCTGAGAAACCTGTTTATCCTTTACACGCTGTGTAAAAGCAAACAAGGCCTTAACAAAAGCAACTTTGTTCTCGTTTTTGTAAAATTCGGATGCAAGCTACAGGCTTATAGAATGGTGGACATTAGCCGTGCTAATAACATTTCTTTGCGAATCAGCAAAGGCAGTGCCCAAAATGAACTCTCTAACAGTACTGTTCCTGTTTCTTGGAACTACATGTAGCGTCGCCTTGGCCGAGATCCATGTAGATCAAAGACTCCTTGAGCCAGCTCATGGATAAACACGCCAATTCCAAGTTGACTTCAGCCTCTGTGGGGAAACGAGTCTTTGCGCGAAACTACAATGTACTCGTATGAAAATGTATGTCACCCGTACCGTGCGTTCATTCTCATGAAAATCAAGTCGATCATTTTCATGTGAAACGTTTTGCACGAGCACTTATTCTGAAAAATTAAGAGCCAGTGCCCATAACTATGGACCAAACAACGGCACAAGTCGAAAAATCGATTTTGCTCATTTTTTGCCCATAGATTGGCCCTAGCTAGTGAACAAACGGACCATAGTTAGTTTCTGCTAATGCAGCTTTTTTGGGGAGAAATTTGCGAAAAACGATTTTTTTCCGATTGGGCTCAAAATCTACTTCCGGTGTTGCTGAATTTTCCGAATATTTGATTGCTTCGCGCTCCGCAGAACAGCTACTTGAGAATCTTTCAATGGTCTTTACATTCAGCTCAGGTCTTCATGGTATGACTGAGCGAAAAATAAAATAAATCGAGGTTTCGTTTGAGCCCGAAACGAGATCGAACACAAACGCAAAATATTACGATGTGTTTCAAACGAATTATAGCACTAAAATATCGCCATATTTTTCTATGGGGTATAACTTTAAATGCCATAAAAACACTTTATACGGGTTAACTGTACACCCACCTGTTTGAAAATCAAAAAATATCTCTGGGCAAATGGTTTTGAGTCGCTCGCCTTGGCCTGTGCTTCTCATAAATTTTTCCCTGAGCCGCCGTGGGAATGTGAACAATTGCGTGACGCTGGCGGTCACTCTGAATACATAATTCGTTTCCAACAAACCGCAGATGGCTATCTTAGAACATTTGGGCGATAAAAGAAAAACATAATGGACCACTTTTAACTTTAATATTTTGAAAGTCATCGCTTTGGAAATTTCGTTAATTAAAAACGCCAATTAAAAGCAATTTACTTGGAGTTCGGGTGTTACTGCTATGTCGTTTTAGGCTGTTGTTCTTTCTTTGATCATTTTAATTACAAGAACGAGTTCTAGAAAGAAAGTCGTTCTGAGTTCATTTGTTAAGCGTAATGACAAGTTGATATTGTTGGTTTGTAGCCTTACGTGATCTGAAGGAACGCTACAGTGATTAAATTTGTATTTGTTGATTTCGACGGATCGATTTTCAGTTAAACCTTTTTATTTGTACCAGCACATTTAGTGCCTTTTCTCCTGCTAAAAAGTCGGAAGAAGTAAAGTAAACAAATCCTAAAAGTCATAAATAAGAGGCATCGACAGTGCGAGTGTCTCGGTAGGCTGTCAATTTGAACAATTACTGTGCTGGACGGATTGCTTTCCTGGTTACGCACGTACTATACATAGTTCATTGTGCACGAATGTTGCTGTTTCAAACAACTGAAATGCTCAATGTTAGAGTTAGGCTAAACCCTAAACTGTTTTGGCGGCCAACCTATTTTTGGCTAATTGCTTAATCAAATTATATATATATTTCATTGAAATTCGCTCTTCTCTGACCGACTTCCGCGAACAAAACAAGATGTATGTTCGCTGTTCATTTAAGACTACAATCCTGGTCAAAAGTGTTGGGACAGTTACGGCACATGACTTCACAGGCAGCCTCTCTTAAAACCAAAACCGCGCAAGTCCGCCTACCCCCCTCCCCCCTGTCAATGTTGATAAAAATCTTGAAGAAAAAAAAAATCCTTGATAATAGCTTCAGAATAGCCACGTTTCAAGAATTGTTTGCCTCCTAAAGCAGTATTCTCGAACTAAAGAGACGATAAGATAGATATTTACGTCTTATTCCAATAATAGCGATTTTTCAGCAATCGCGTTTGATTCCAACACAACTGTCTAACCACTTTCTATTGTCCCTTTTTCCTTTTTTCCCACATCCAATCTAGTCTTCAGAATAGCTCATTTTCATGCAACATTGCTAGGGGGGAGGGGGGTCAATTTGCTTTTGTTCTAAAACGTTAAGGACGTAGTTGAAGTCGTGGGTTTTAGCGCGCAAAAAGGGGAGGTGTCCCAACAACTTATGGCCAGGATTGTAGGTTTACACAAGAGGAAATTGTTCCGGATTCGTTATGAATCCGGAACGTTTTAGTGCCGGATTGATTTTGCCGTTTACTCAAAAGTGGACGAGTCCGAAATAGAAACTCCCCGGTTTGGTCGTGTCTCCGGAGATTTTGAATCCGGAATTTAAAGTGGGAACTTTGAATCCGAAAACCTTTGAATCCGGCGAGTTTTGTCGTGTGAACGATTTTCTCTCGAATCCGGATATTTTTCCGCCTGTGATCTTTTGAGTTTGCGGCGGAACGAAAAGGGCGGATTACATAATCCAGTCGTAGACGAGTCGTAAGCACATTGATGGCCATTTGATGGCGGTGGCTGGGTGATTACCTCGTGCTGTTTCAGGTGTAGGTAATCACTTTTATAATGGGTAATGCCATACTCCTCAGAAACCCAATTTATACTTTACTGCGCAGATGACGACGATGGCACGATCGAAAACCCCGACGGTTTTCGACCCTAAACCCTAAATAAATACCTGGAGGGACCTGACATGATGGACAACAGTACCGTGGTCAGCGAGTTGAAAGAAAACTTCAGACTGTCTCAACCTACCCCTAGCCTTATTTTCGGAGGCATTTTGTTTCTCCTTGTCGAGGCAACAAACTGCTTGTTAACCATTCCATCATGAATGTTCCCGGAGTTATCGTCGTGTATAAACGGTTAAGAATCCGAATATCTTTTCACTGTAAACCCCTACTAATCCGAATACTCTAAAATTGATGAATCCGGGAACTCCTTTAGTGTAAACCTAGTCCTAGATCGACCACTGTAATGTTTATTTGTCTACCAGTGTTATGATCTGCAAATTTCAGTTAATTGATCAAACAACCAAAGTAGAAAAGATAGATTTTTTTCCCAGTATGATTGAAACTTAAACGCAATTTCTTCTTCGGCTAATTCAATTCAAGAAATTGCGGGTTTTCCCAGCTGAGTTTGAACATATTGTGTAGGTACAAATTTTCTACACAGCTAGAAGGGCTAAGATGCCGTCACGCAGTTAGTAGTTTATAGAAATTATGGTATTTCCACTTGACTTTATTTGTCAGTCAATGATTCAATTGCCATAAACCATAGAGGATTGGTTAAGTGTATCTCTAAAACTGCCACTGTATTGTAAGTCATCGGTGAAATCAATAAAATAAGCAAGTGTTAAAATCATTTCCCGGAGTACTGTAGTAACGTTCTTTATCATGGATGTCGTGGGTGTTGCAATGCAAATGAAAAAACATATATATTTATACTAACTTAAACAAAAAAAACAAAAACAAAAACAAACAAAAAAACATTTTCCATTATTTTATCCACACAACGTTTCAAAAATTGCTTTCATCGGATTGCTGGAAACGAATATTTTACTCGAGAGTGGCTTCCGCGTCACGCAATTGTTTACATTCCAACGGCGGGTTTTTGGGCAAAATCTATGAGAAACACAGGCCAAGGCGGGCGACTTGAAACCATTTGCCCAGAGATATTTTTAAATATCCTAACAGGTGGGTGTATATTTAACCCGTAGAAAGTGTTTTTATGGTATTTAAAGTTATAGCCCATAGAGAAATATGACGATGTTTTTATGCAATTATTCTCTTGCGACATACTGTAAAACTTTGCGTGTTAGTTTTATCTCTTTTCGGGCTCAAAACTAACTTTGATTTATTTTATTTTTCGCTCAGTCATACTACGAAGACCTGAACTGAATATAAAATCCATTGAAAGATTCTCAAGTAGTTGTTCTGCGGAGCGCGAAGCAATCAAATATTCGGAAAATTCAGCAAAACCGGAAGTAGATTTTGAGCCCAATCGGGTCGAAATCGTTTTTGGCGTATTTCTACCAAAGAAAGCTGTATTAGCAGAAAGTAACTATGGTCCGTTTCTTTTCTTGCTAGGACCCATCTATGGACAAAATACAAGCGAAATCAATTTTTCGACTTGTGCCATTGATAGGCGATTTAGGTCCATTTTTATTGGCATTCACTCTTAAGAGGCAAGCAGCAACTCCGAGGTGGAGGTAAAGTGTGATCCCTGTTCAGTTAACATTATGAAACAGCTGTATAATAATTATGCAAAAATTACAATACATGATTTTGACATTTATTTTAGACAACCAACTTGAGACATCCAAGACTGCCAAGAGTATTTTGCCCAATTTCTCTTAAGTGAGACATGGATATTGGCGAAATCTTGTTTATTATGTCAAACATAAATAATTTGATTTTAGCTTGCTGGTGAATGGGAAATCTATAGAAAGAGAAGTATTTCCTTCATTGTTATAAGAATCATTTCAAACAGTTTTGTTTCAACCTCGAACCCGAAGTGAAGGGGATGTTTTTATTAGGTTTTTTTTTTATTATTTCTTTTTTTTATTGCAACAATAACATTACATTACGCACAAAAATAACCTACTTTACTTACAGTGCTAACATAAGTTACGATTTAACAATACTAACAAAACTTACAACACTAACATTATTTACAATTTAGTAATATCTTACATTACTTTCATGTAGGACATTAACTACAATAGGTGGCTTTCTTACATATTAATTTGTGACTTAGATTTGTGTTTCTCAGTATTCATTCTAATTGTCAGAATCGCTAAGAACGCATCCAAATAAACCTCTTCTTCTTTTCTTGAAGCAATATATAAATGATATTTGGCTATAATCATGCAGAGGTTTAAGCCAGGTATTTATTTATTTTTTTTTTACTATATAACTATGTCCATGGGAAGGCGGAAGGGAAGTAACAAAGTTTTATACAAGGAGGCTTTGCCCTAACGTCAAAAGCCTTTCCATTTTACGTAGTGTTTTTGACAGGAACTAGACTTCCCTTTCATATACATGTACATGTAGCTTGTAGCCTGCGTCCCCTTTCACAAACCTAATGGGCCCCCACTAGATCTTATTTCTTGGATAAATAATCAGTTATTGTTTCAAATTCCAGTCCTGTCAAGTCTTATAATACCTCCGGCCTAAAAAAAGTGCTCCTTTAGTTAAGTATAGGGAGAAGCCCCCCAGCTTGGTGCAATGCAATAATAAGGTTTCTACTTAACAAATAAAGAAGCCTCGACTGTGCTCTGCTCTGTTGTAAAGCACGCAGGAAGCGGTAGAGCACGAAAGAAGTGTAGGAGAAAACACGAGTTGAAGTCGAGTGTTTTTCCCCACTTCTTGAGTGCTTTATCGCTTCCTAAGTGCCTTAAAACAGAACAGAGTACAGACGAGGCTTCATTATTTGTTTTATGATAAAGAATCCAATAATTTCCCCACGTAAGATCGGCTGAATTTTCAAACCAAACTTTACTTTCCAAAGGAGTAAAAGTGGCGTCAGCCGTGCTCTGTTCTCTGATAAAGCACGCTAAAATAAGCCAATCACAATCCTTGTTAGAATTGTTCAAATAATTTGACTGGCTAACGAGGCGACAGCTGTCAATCACAAACTGGACTTCAGCTAAGTTTCCAGTTTCGAGTAGTCTCGAGCGGCTTTGGAGAGAAGAACGATGCCTTTAAACTTCGCTTTTTAGTTAATTTTCAAATGAGAATCTAGAGGCAGGCAATGCTTTGTAGTCCATAGGAATCCGGCCGTATTGTAGTCCATGAAAACGTGCACATTTCCAATGGAAATTACGAAACCAGGAGTTCAAAGCTTGCGGACGAAAAAGCGAAATGCTGAGTTGAATTTGAAAGGAGCTACAGTTATTTAAGCTTACGGCCTGCAGCCGCTTGCAGCAAGATTGCCCGAACCAGCGTAAAAGTTAGGCAGACTAAACTGCTCCCACTGGTTCTACTCCGACCGTAGAGGAGAATATCTAGATCAAGCTTTGAGCTGACCACTCGTCGGTTCACTTCGCTGAGATGACCAGTGAACGAGCGTTACTACACTGCATGTAAGTGTTGTTTTGAGCAATTCAGCATTTTTACAAAAATAAAGCTTTTCATCATAAACAGAGACGGCTCAGGTTGAGAATTTGTTTATCTCGCTACGTGTTTTGTCGGCGGGATTCTAGCTAAACTTGTCATTTTAGTACAGTTTTCACACTACTGTTGCTAATAATGGTCTCTGTGAGCCATATTTACTGTAGACATAGAGCTCGTTTCCATTGCGTTTGTCTGAATCACAGGGGATGTTTAATGTTGGATAAATTTGTCAAAATTCCGAAGCAAAAGTTTGAAAGCCAGCTTACTGTCATCATCACGTGCTCTGTTCTCTGATTAAGCACGCGGTTTCAGCCAATCAGAGAACGCGTTATATGGAAACTTTATTATAAATATTGTTAGTCTATGTTGTGTATGCAAGTAAAAATAACAATATTTTCTCGATATTTTTCCTATATATCTTGGTAATTGTTTATCCTAATCTCACTAGCAATGCAGTAATATTCAAAAGGATTGCAGATGTGTCTCTTTTAATAGATTTTTCCAATGATTACAGAACATACTTATGTCGACAAGTTTCAAGCATTCTCTTCTTCACAGTTATTTCAAGTTTTGATTTCAATTTGTTTAAGTCACTCATTTCTAGAGTTAAAAAAAGACAAAACAACTCTACATCACCAGCCACCATGCGTCCACCTTATGGACGTAATTTGTCGATCCATCACCATAATTTTTCGGATTATATTTAATCGATCGTACATTTAGGATGACTTCCATACCATCTGTGAAGAAATTTTCACTCTGGCGAACTGCATGGAATACAAAAGAAATATAGTGTGAACGACAGCAAAACTAAAAGATAAGGCAATTCGAATCAGTTCTTACTTGAAGTATTTTAAAACAAGCTTTCACATTTCGAATTTCCGTCGGATACTAACACAGGCAGATTTTCAATATGTGCATACAGAATAAAACAATAAAAACAAAGAAGCCAGAACTTAACAAGAAATTAAGCTTACCTTGGACTCTACAAGGAGGAAAAGCGAGTGGAAACGATCAAATTCTCTTGCCAAGAAAAAACACTGCTAAATTAACACGATCACGCTTTCTGGCTTTGTCTTCCCAGGTTTCTTGTATTATACTTTGACTTCGCCGACCGAGCTGTTATGACCGATACATGGCCACACACATATATACCTCAACCAGCTTTCACCTACGTGTGAGCAAAAGGCGCTAGGTAAAAAAAAGTATTTACGAAAGAAAAACACATTAAACCAAAATGGCCCACTTCAAACTCCGAGCTGCTCGAAAAACCCGTACCCAGACTCTCGATTTATCGGGCAAAAATGTACGCCTTTCTAGTCCCCCCTCGTCATAAAACCATCCTAACGACTGAACACTCTGGACAACAATAATAATTAGTAGGGGAGGTAGGGGAGGATTGTTTAACCAGGTTTAATGTATAAATTAATCAGAATCGAGTGAGTGGGTGGCATTGGACTGCCTTCAAAGCTCATGGAAGATGTCATCAGTGAGCAAAAATGATCCAAGTTTGAATAGTTTGCTTTATATATATGTTTCGCCCCAGCTTACTGTAGCAATCTTAAGGAAAATGTTAGTATCAAAAGTGTGATTTAGCAAGTTGTTTTCTTGAGTTTTTTTTTATGAAGATTTCAGTGGTCTCAATTGAGTTTATCGATGATTGATAGTCTTTTAAAGGAGCCTTAAGCCTTGGAAAATTTTTCGAAATGTTTCTAAAATCGTCCCTTTTAATTCCGTAACAAAGCTTAGCCAATTAACTTGTTAATCAAGAAGTTTGCAGATTTTCTAATATTCGCTAATATTCAGTTTGGAACATAATCTGGAAGTGGCGCCCTAGTTATCAGAAAGATTAGTCCGCGGATCAAGTTGGAAACTAAGTTTATGAAAATAATGAGAGTTACACCATTTTTGTCGTTTTTGCGGAAACAGTGCATGAAAAACTGCGGCATCAAGCCAACAATGCCTGGCGAGCTAGCTGACGAGGAAAACGATCCTTGCCAGCTTCATCCTTCTTTACCGCCTGACGTGGTAAGCTCAGCTTGCTTCATAAATATTCAATATGTTTACTCGTTCGCCCCAAATTACCCAATGAAGAAGGGGGTCGCCCATTTGAAAAGGTCGGAAATGCTCGTCGTCTTGCCTCGGGGTGTATATCAAGGATTTCGGTCTCGCTTAGGGTTTTCAGGAAAAACGCCTCTATTTCAGCTGTAAAGTCATCAGTTCCGACGAGAATCCCCGACCTTTTCGCATGGAAGTTCACCCTTTTTAAACCAAGTTTTTTTCATGCAGTAAAGTTAAATAAATTCTCAAGCTAGCAATTGCTTTTCTTCTCCAGTTTCTAGGAGTGTTTCAATGTTGGCAGTTGAATTGAATTGTCTTGGAAACTTTTACCGATGTTTGTCAATTTTACTCGTTAACAATCCGCCACTGAATGTAAACTAATTAACTTATCAATGTAGTATGGCTATTTTCCGAAATCTAAATCGATTTAGACAGTTTCATCCGGGCATTAAGATGAAAAACCAAATTGATGAAAATAAAGGGGGTTCATTATTTTTCATGCTTTCTTTTGTAGAAAAAGTGCAAAAAGGAGTGCCTTGAAGCACATAAGCCATCAAACATTTTCCAAAATCTTAATCCTGTCAGTCAATTACAAACTGGCTCACATTCATACGGAATCAAGATGGACTAAGTTCATGAAAACAATGAAGGTTACTTCATTATTATGTTTTGTTTTGCAGAAAAACGTGTATCAAAGAGTGTCACGAGGAGCACAAGCCATCAAAGCCGCCACCACCACCAACAGAGCTTGGAGAGGTAGCTGACGCGGAAAACGATCCACGCCGCCCTCGTCCTTCTTTTGGGCCTATTGTGGTAAGCCAAATTTGTTTCTTAACTACTTAATAGTTTTACTCATCAGGTCCCAAATTACAGCAAGATGTGATCTCAAAGAAATCCTCATGCGAACAACGTTTAACATTTTCAAACATTTTAATGTTTCCTTTACGAGTTCTCTACGATTGTCATTTGAAATTGTTTTGTGACATTGCACTAAAATTAACTACCAATATATTTTTAAATATATTAAATAGTTAACTTCAGTGCAATGTCACAAAAAAGGATTAAAATCCTTTGCTCCAGAATGGCTGCATGCTGTAATCTTAAGGAAATCGTCATGCGAACAACGTTTATGACAATAACAATATTGTTTTACTGAGTAGCTGGGAATTTTTTGATGCTGACATTTGACTTTTCGCAAGTGCTATTTTGTTTCATTTTGCAGAAAAAGTGTATCAGAAAGTGTCTCAAACAGTTAACGCCGTTAAATATGCCGTCAAAAATCCCGGAAGAGCTAGCTGACGAGGACAACGATCCTGTCCGTCCTAGTCCCACTAGTCATCGTTCTACTTTTTTGCCTGGGCCGTTGGTAAGCTCATTTTACTTTATTCTTAATAATATCTTTGCTCATCATCCCTTAATTGCTGCACGGTTTTAATCGTAAGCAACATTGTCAAACGTTAACATATATAATCTGTCAAAAGGGCCCAAGCGTTAGAGCTAAATGAAGTGGTATGATGATTTTCCCAAAATTAGGCCTCATTGGAAAAACATTGACTCAAAGTCAGACACCAGATGATTTGGAAACCAGTGAGTTCTTTTTGATACCATGATTGTAGCATCAAGTGATAAAGAGTGGTTATAAACGACCCATCAAAATCTAAGTGCTGGAAACTGTTTTCCACCTTAATACGGCCACGACTTTACTCTGCTCCGAACAACAGCTCAGTCAAACATTTTCATATTTAAATTACCCTTTAATACAGCCACCCTTTTAATACTGGCCCCTTGGTGACTGGATTAACGGGGGTTCCACTCTATTGAGTTGTATTGTGGGTGAACAGATACATGCAAATTATATGCAAGTGCGGAGTTATTGAAATTGTTCGGCTTTGAAGAACAACAAGAAAAACAAATATTCAACAGTAATAGGAAGATAAAACTAGTACTCATTTCTCCAATAGTGCATGGTTATTGCAACAACCGTAAAAGATTCATTTCTCGCTAAAGTATATCCCATACTCCACCGCTATAGAAAGATATTACTTCCGGAATTTTCTCTGCTAAACTGGTGTGAAATCGTGTTAGTTCGTTCGAGCGAATGATTTGAAATAACCGTGGAAATTCAATTTCCCTTTTTTCGCCACCTAAATTGCACACGAAAAAAGCCTTGGTTTCCATGACTTTATTAGGTCTATAATTAATCTCTTCCATTTTACAGGTACACATCTAAAGACAACCGTGTGTTCACCATCGCCCTCAAGTGGCCACGATCAGGAAGACTGGTGCTCGGTGATTCTACTCCCACGAGCAAAACACTTGTTAGGATTTTAGGCGCGAAAAAGGATCTCAAATGGAGTCTTGGATCACAACATAAGAGCGCAAAGCAGCGTGGGATAGTACTTCATGTTCCAGCTATTCCTGTTTCGGAACTTCCTTGTCTGTGGGCGTGGGTGTTTAAGTTGTCACTCCTAAAGTGATTTCTCGTCGTCAAGAGCCGTCACCGACCAAAAATCTTGTACACTTAAGAAAGAGGTCTGCTTAATTTGCATGGGAGGTTGCCGGAATATGTAACGTTTGCATGCGGCTGATAATGATAAAATGACCGGGACATTTAGTGGAGTTTGGAGCACAGAGAGTTGGCTTATCTGTACTGTACTAAGCACGACAGAGACTTGGACTCATCCCACCAAAAAGCTCTCTGTTGCGGGCTTCTTTCCGACGGGATTTGGTCGCTACGTTATAAAAGAATTGCATAGGTCAAGCTTTCAGTTGTGGCTCTGTAGTACTTCTATATATGGATGTCCAACTATTTCGGGGGACCGATTGGGAAACTACATATCTGAGAAAGAACGTTAAAAAAAAGGGCCGAATACCCTACACATCGTCTTAGGGATGCCCTAGCCTATAAGCACTGAGCACATAAGCATGTCACATAAGCATGAAGACTTGCTTCTTTTTTTGGTATCGTTATAATTATTGTTCTAAACTCCACAGCCACTTGTTTATGCCTAGAACTTTCGACTAAAAATTTTGATGTTTGTAAAGAAACGCTTAAGGAACGCAATTATACACTAGATGGGCCTATATCTGGGGAGATTATATCCAGAATAATATCTTTGTTAGCAAATAGATGGGCTTACATCCGGGTGGGGGCGCTGATAACGGGGGAAGGGGGTGGCTTTAAAGTGGGATTTTACGGTATAGTATCTCAAGACTTACAAAGTAAGACATGAAAGAAAAAATACATTTTGAAAAGTAGAACCTTTAATAATACGTTAAAAAACACGTAATTAAAGTGATTACTGCGTAGAGATACAGAAATGAAAGCTTGTAAACACGCTTTCTGTGTTCACACTTTAATATAAATTGCTTTTGTATTTTCTAGTTCTTCTTCATAAAACTAAGGTTACCATGTACCTTCAGGGGTGTGTCCAGTCCAAAGAATGTAGCACGCAGATATCCTAAGACAAATAAAATAATTATCAAATAAGGCTTATAAATAGAGCTATTCAAAGATTATATTAGCTTTTCCGAAAAATGAATTAAATAATTTCGGTCTAAACTGGAAGGTACCGATTGCGAATTGTAAGTTAGCTACCGACTAAAAATTGTAATATATATGTAATTAACTGGCAACCTGGCACTATTTCAGGTTATTTCAGGTTGTCATTTATCCTTTATTTTAATTTGATTATTTTACTACTATTTAATTTAATTTTTTAAAAAACAAGGGAGAAATAAAGCTGATGTTGCTGTTGTTGTTGAAGGTATAAATCATCTTTATTCAACGCGATTTTTATATTTTGGGAAGTTTCACGTTGAAGGTATACAACAATCGTAAACGACAGAGGAACTTGAGAGAAGAAATCTCAAATCAACTAGGCCTGATAAATTCAAGTCAAAAACAATGCAAAATATAGATTTCTACCTCATTTTTAAGTGAAGCAAGAACAGATTTACACGTGATATTGGCACAAGCTTGTGTCAGCTGTTCTTTATGTGTAATAACAGCTGGATTTCTTGTGTTATAAAAGTGCAAACATATACTGTAAAGGGATCTTTGTGTTTGCAGAATAAACCTTGTGAGTTCTATGTTTGCCAGAAGGGACTGTGTTTGCATCTTGCACAAAAGAAAAATATTCCGTTTCATGAAGATATTTTTTATCTTAACTGCTTTTAATCGCAAAATTAAATGTTTTATGTTTAAGGACGACTTCAACCAAAAAGACGTTTTGTGATTTTAATTGTGGTACGCATGGCCCTTGCAAATTAAAAAGTGTTTTTAATTAACTAAGCTTGTTTATCTCAAGAAGGAAACTGGAGTTAACTGAGGAAAACGAGGCAGGTGATGGAAAGGGAGGTTACAAAGGTTTTAACGGTTCAAATACAGTTGTGAATATTTTTTTGTATCTACAAAGTAAACTTGTGTTTTCCTCCACATACACAAACAAAATATACCGTTTTCGTGAAGATACCTTTGTTTGCAGTGCTTTGTTTAAATAAAACTCTTATTTGCCCAAAGGATAGTAAGCAATTTTATTATGTTAATTTACTCTGACAATGCATTTGTACTGAGCTCTGTACATCTACAACACGAAGCCAAGGTGATAACGTGACCAAAGTGACTGTCGGTCTTCACCAAGAGAGGAAAATATGAAAATACTCAAAAAATTGTCAAGTGTGAGTTCTTTTGAAGAGAAAAGTCGACTTAAGTTCAACAACGCGAGGAAACGTGCGTACAGTAAGTAAATAAAGCCTCACTATTGATATCAGCTGAGAAAACTGTTTACCTTCTGCACGCTGCTTAGGAAGCAAACCACGCCTCAACAAAGACTTCGTTGTTCTCCAATTTGTTAATTTAGATGCAATCCCAATCTCACAGGCTTATAAATGAGCGGACATGAGCCGTGCTAATCCCATTTCTTTGCGAACCAGCAAAGGCAGTGCCCAAAATAAACTCTCTAATACTGGTCCTGTTTCTTGGAACTACCGTCGCCTTGGCCAAGATCCATGTTGAAAATGATCCACCCCATAAAGCGCCTCACCCAGTCTTGGTAAGCTTGAATAGTTTGCTTTATGTATATGTTTCGTCCCCAACTTGTGTTAGCAATCTTAAGGAAAGTACCCCCTTTGAGATCCAAGGTTTTTGTAGTTGCTTTTGTTTGCTTAAAGGACCAATCCTAATCCTACTCTTCTGCATAGCCTGCTTATATTCTGCATATAGGTTATCTTCGTTTTGACATCCTTTTACGCGTTTATTGTTCATGTGTATAAATTTTTTCCTTTTCTACTTTTTTGATATTAATATAATTGATATGTCGTGTCAATTATTGTTTGTACGTGTCAGTGACCAACACGAAAGCCTCTGCTACTTTGGTCACTGAGCACATTTCAATTTGGCTATTTACTGTTATATTTCTTTTCTCTTTTTAATTAATGTAATTTCTGTAAATACTGTTAAAGTTATAATTTTTGTAAATAGAGCAAAAAAATAAAAATCTAAAACTCTAAAATCTACTATCAACAGTGTGATTTGCCTATTTGTTTTCTTGAGTTTTTCTATGAAGATTTTGGTGGTCTCAATCGAGTTTATCGATGGTTGATAGTCATTTAAGGTCATCCCGCTGAAATAGAACCTGCACCGAGATTTTTGTGAAACTTTGCCTATCGATTGTTTATATTACAGGAACTTAAATTTTGAAATAAAAAAGAGGGGTCCCCATGTTCGTTTAGTAGCAAAAGCACCTTGTTTATACCCATATAAATCCTTATAATAGCACCATGATTGTAGTTACGATTGCTTGCTAAATTCACGTTTCCGACGATTGCTTTTTGCTCTACACTGAGAATTGGTCCATATTTATTTTACACAGAGAAATTTATTACTCAATTCAAAACAACAGAAAAAAATGATAGGTGACCATACTCGTTTGCGAGAAAATTACGATTTACCTGTATGGCGAGGTCCAGCTGTGAAGAAAAAGCCGCTATTTTTTAATGCACGCGCGCTAATCACGCGTGAAATTATGCGCAGTAGGGATACGCAATGCAATACTGGGAAGGACCTTAAAGGAGCGTCGAGCCTTGGAAATTTTCCGAAATGTTTCAAAAGTCGTCCGTTTTAATTCCGCCAGACGGCATTGCCAATTAATTCGTCATTTAATCAAGATGTTTGGTGATGTTCTAATGTTCAGTTATCTGGTAAAAACATAATCTCAAAGTGGCGCCCAAGTTATCAGACAGATTAGTCCGGGGATCAAGATAGAAACTAAGTTTATGATAATAATGAGAGTTACACCATTATTCTTCTTTTTGCAGAAAAAGTGCATGGGAAAATGCAAGAAGGCAACAATGCCGGGCGAACTAGTTGAAGAGGAAAACGATCCTCACCATCGTCAACATCATCCTTCTTTACCGCCTAACGCGGTAAGCTCAGCTTGCTTTATAGCTATTTCATATCCTTACTCGTTCGCCCCAAATTACCCGATGAAGAAGGGGGGACGCCTATGTGAAAAGATCGGCAATGCTCGTCGTCTCGCTTTGGGATTTATATCAAGGATTTTGGTCTTGCTTAGGGTTTCCGGGAAAAAACACCACCATTTCAGCATTAAAGTCATCAACTTTCCGACAAGCATCCCGGACCATTTTACATGGAAGTCCCCCCTCCTTAATTTCAACCAAATTGTTTCCTGTTGTAAAGTTAAATAAATTCTCTAGCTAGAAATTCATTTTTTTTTTTTTTTCGGTTTCTAGGAGTGTTTCAGTGTTCACAATCACAATCACAATACTTTATTGTAGAGCTTAATAGCATGTCAAAAAGAAAAAAAAATACCTCAGCTCTTGTAATAGAAATCATGAGGTTAGCCCTATACGCGACAATTCCCACGAATAAAAGGCGTAAATGACGTGTACAATCTAAGAACTATTTACAAGCAATAATAAAATGCAATATCGATTAGTTTCTAGGTTAAAAATTGTAGAACATATTTACATACTAAACTAAGTAATATTCCGTTGACAGTTGAATTGAATTGTCTTGGAAACTTTTAGCGATGCTTGTAAATTTTGCTCGATTATAATCCGCCAGAATGAAAACAAATTAACTTATCATTGTAGTATGGCATATTTGCCAAATCTAAATCCAGTGATATTCATATATATCCGGGCATCAAGATAAAAACTAAGTTCATGAAAATAAAGTGATGGTTCATTATTTTCAATGCTTTCTTTTGTAGAACAAGCGTATGAAGGAGTGCCTCGAAGCGCATAAGCCAAATCAAAGATCAACCCAAATCTAAATCCCGTTGAAGAACAGTCAGTCGATTACAAAGTGGTTTCCATTCATCCGGGAATCAAGATGGACTAAGTTCAGTAAAACAATGAAGGTTACTTCGTTATTATGCTTTCTTTTGCAGAAAAAGTGTATCCATGAGTGCCACGAGGAACATAAGCTATCAAAACCGCCACCGCCACCAAAAGAGCCGGGCAGGGTTGCTGACGAGGAAAATGATCCACGCCGCCCTCGTCCTTCTTCTGGGCCTCACATGGTAAGCCTAGTTTGTTTCATAACTACTTTATATTTTTGCTTATTCGTCCTGAATTACCCCATGTTGTAATGTTAAAGAAATCCTTATTCGAACAACGTTTAAGAGAGTGTCACTGTAAGAGCGGTCCGGTCGATTTTGCTTGAGACACAGATTTAGCTCATTTCTTGTGTGTTGTAAGACATTCATTTACCTATTCTAAAACCACAGTCCTTTTGATCGGATCTCTTTATTTTTTAAGAGTTTTACGGAAATTAAATTTCAATCGAGCAAAGGCCTGTCGTGACACTTTTTAAGACTTAAATTTGAGACAACTTTGGAGGACAATTTACAAAAAACTACGGGACTCAGCAAAGAACAAATACCACAGCCACGTATATTAACTCTATCTTATCCATCGAGGCGACTTTCGTGAACATCACGTTTCAATCAAGAAAACAGGAAGACTTTAGTGACACCTTATCGGTTTGCTTAAGTCACACACGCGAAAACCGATCAAATTCAACGTAAATTTTTGAAAAAGTGAGGCGTTCTGAACTGATCCAATTAACATAGCTAGGAAGTAGGTGCCATAGAAAAGGTAACTACAGAAAAAAACTTTGCGGCCCGACTTTAAACTTACCATTCCTACATCCTCATGCCACAATTTCTTCCAACAATTCAAACACTACAGCTAGTGTTCGAATTCTCCTCGTCGATTCCACCGTAAGAAATAACCTTTGCCACCTAAGCTTCGACTCGAATGTGAAGTACGAATCAAATAACATAACTGCTTCATCTTCGAGGTAATATCACACTGGTATTTTGATTTTCTGATCGACAAGGAAGGTAATCAGGAAGTGATCGCCATGTTTACCTCATCAACGTGACCACTGACCAGCCGCTGAGTGAAAACAATATGGCGCGGGGTGGGGTGAGTGGCGGGCTTATCGTCATAAGATATTCGAGTTGTAGTTGTTCAAACACTAGTTGTAGTGTTTGAATTGTTGGAAGAAATGGTCGCATGGGGATGTAGGAATGGTAAGTTTAACGAACAATTTAAAATTTTGCCGCTTGAATTGAAAGTAAAGCTCATTTAAATGCTTCCGTATGTATTTCTGACGGTTTTAGATCTACCTGCTCGATTTATATCTGCTACGCTTCATGTTGACAAGTTCCTCAAAATGGACGGCCAAACTTGGAGATTGCCGAAAATTAGGTAAGTTCACGGGGTTATAAAGTTTTAGTGAAAGTCGGGCCGCAAAGTTTTTTTCTGTAGTTACCTTTTCTATGGCACCTACTTCCTAGCTATGTTAGTTGGATCAGTTAAGAACGCCTCACTTTTTCAAAAAATTTACGTTGAATTTGATCGCTTTTCGCGTGTGTGACTTAAGCAAACCGATAAGGTGTCACTAAAGTCTTCCTGTTTTCTTGATTGAAACGTGATGTTCACGAAAGTCGCCTCGATGGATAAGATAGAGTTAATATACGTGGCTGTGGTATTTGTTCTTTGCTGAGTCCCGTAGTTTTTTGTAAATTGTCCTCCAAAGTTGTCTCAAATTTAAGTCTTAGAAAGTGTCACGACAGGCCTTTGCTCGATTGAAATTTAATTTCCGTAAAACTCTTAAAAAATAAAGAGATCCGATCAAACGGATTGTGGTTTTAGTATAGGTAAATGAATGTCTTACAACACACAAGAAATGAGCTAAATCTGTGTCTCAAGCAAAATCGACCGGAACGCTGTTACTGAGACACTCTCTTAACATTATCAAACACTTATGTTTTCTTGAGTTTCTGGGAACGTTTTGGTGCTGGCAATTCAAGTTTTAGCGATTGTCATTTGAAATTGTTTTGTGACATTGCACTAAAGTTAACTATTTAATATCTTTACTTATTCGTCCCAAAATGGCTGCATGCTGTAATTTTAAAGAGATCTTCACGCTAACAACGTTTACCAGTAATAATTGTTTTACTGAGTTGCTAGGAAGGTTTTGATGCTGGCATTTGAGTTTTATCATTCTTTTTTGTTTTATTTTGCAGCCGTCAAATATGCCGCCAACGGAAGATGTCCGTTCTAGTCCCAGTCATCCTCATCCTAGTCCCAGTCGACCTCGTTCGTCCTATTTTTTCGCTTGAGTTGGTAAGCTCAGTTTGCTTCATTTCTAATAGTCATCCCTTAGTTACTGCATGTTTTAATCGTAAGTAACATTGTCAAACGTTAACAAACAATTATTTTCTTGAGTTTCCCGGAAAGTTTTCATGCTGAGAATTGAGTTATGTAACTGTAGTTTGAAACCGTACTGTAACATTTGACTGAGCTGCTTTATTTCAATTTGTCCAACCATAATCTGTCAGAGTGGGCTAAGCGTTACAGCTTGATGAAGTGGTCTGATGATTTTCCCAAGATTCAGCTTCCTTCGAGAAACATTAACCCAAAGTTGCACCCGAGTTATCAGAAAGATTATTCGGGGCATCAAAATGGAAACGGAATTCGTAAAATAGATGAGGTTTATATTGTGCTTTCTTTTGCAGGACGACGATTGTATAGCCCTGTCTGTAGTGTGCTCGGGAACGTATCTGGAACTTGTGGTGTTTTGTCGGTGAGGGCCAGATGCCTGGACAGCCTCGTCCCACGATCATTTTTCAAGACCACATGAAGTTCAGGCATGTGTAGTTGTTGTGTAATTGTATTGTAACATTTGACTGAGCTGCTTAATTACCCAATAATAACAGTAGTCATCATCATCATCATCATCATCATCATCAGTAGTGGAAGAGCTATTAGAGTTCAAATATAAATACTGACATTGGAATAAAACTCACAAATTTGTCAACTCTAAGGTGTTCTGATCTATGAACCGTTGTTTTCTTATCTGAAGAAAGATCTTTGCGAGAGGTATGTTCCCAGTACAACTTGGACGAGACTGCATGTAAAAGTTATGTACAGCAACTTGAGTTCCCCGACGCCAAAGCCAAAAAAAGAGTAAGAGAAAGAAACACTCGTCCGCTTATTAACCGCGCGGCCATGGGGCGAGCGCGGTCCATGGTTTACCCGTGGTTTATCATTATTAACCGCGCGGCCATGGGCCGAGCGCGGTTCTAGGTTTACCCGGGGTTTATTATTAACCGCGCGGCCATGGGCCGAGCGCGGTTCTAGGTTTACCCGTGGTTTATTATTATTATTTTTTTTTTTGTCGGTGACCAGACGCAGACCTCCGCTCGGCCAAACTTTGAGTCACGCAACGTGTGATGTTTTTCCGCCAGAAGCTGTTAAAACATAAACACACGGACAATTTTACGGATATTGTTTTCTTTTTTGTGGGTAAAATATATTTTCTTTTCGCTTTATCAAAGCGTTGGATTTAAAGGGAATAATAAATACGCTGAAAAAAGGTATTACGTCAGTCATGGAATGCGCTGACGTTGCAGCTTTCACTTTCGCTACGTGACAAATAAGATCGTGTTTACTTTGCAAGTTTATTTCGGCAGAAGCGACGGTCATTAATTTATTTGTAATTTTGCGAGTATTTTTTGCGGTTTTAGGCAAATGAAGTAAATCCTTTGACTGTTTCATCGCAGCGAGTTCATAGATCGGAAAGAAAATTAAATGTTTGGAAGCCAAGCAAAGAACGTGTCAGAACGTGCAAAGATTACGTCATTGATAGGGAAATAACCACCGTACTAAAGATAGCCGTAGATAACGCAATTCTTGAATTATGTGACTCGTGTGACTTCTTTGCTAACCCTTAACTCAAGGAAAAAAAACAATTAAATTTAATCGTGACTTTAAAGAAAGAAAGCGGTTTGTAATAGTGTTCGTATCTTCATGCCCATACATATCCCGAAGAAACTTCCAGATTAAGACTATTACGTCATCGGAGATGTCACAACGGCTACGACTGATGGTGCGATAATAGAGTTTATGTTGATCAAGTGCTGTGATGTCTACAGTAATCAATGAATCATCAAAGATTGCTTTGGAATATGCACTGCGTTGCGACTGTAGTACTAAGAAAACAGTTAAATTTTAAAAGCGCGGTTATAAGATCTAACAGATCTTCTTGTTTTTTTTTTTTTGTCGGTGACCAGACGCAGACCTCCGCTCGGCCAAATTGTGAGTCACGCAACGTGTCATGTTTTTCCGCCAGAAGCTGTTAAAACATAAATACACGGACAATTTTACGGATATTGTTTTCTTTCTTGTGGAAAAAATATTTTTTCTTTTCGTTTTATCAAAGCGTTGGATTTAAAGGGAATAATAAACACGCTAAAAAAAGGTATTACATCAGCCATGGAATGCGTTGACGTTGCAGCTGTCACTTTCGCTACGTGACAAATAAGATCGTGTTTACTTTGCAAGGTTATTTCGCCAGAAGCGACGCTATTTCTTGTGGTTTTAGGCAAATGAAGTAAATTCTTTGGCTGTTTCATCGCAGCGAGTTCATAGATCGGAAGCAAAATTAAATGTTTGCAAGCCAAGCAAAGAACGTGTCAGAACGTGCGAGGATTACGTCATTGATAGGGAAATAACCACCGTACTAAAGATAGCCGTAGATAACGCAATTCTTGAATTATGTGACTTGTGTGACTTCTTTGCTAGCCCTTTACTCAAGGGAAAAAACAATTTAATTTAATCGTGATTTTTAAGAAAGAAAGCTGTTGTTAATAGTGTTCGTATCTTCATGCCCATACGTACCCGAAGAAAGTTCCAGATTAAGACTATTACGTCATCGGAGATTTCACACCGGTTACAACTGATGGTGCAATAATAGAGTTTGTGTTGATCAAGTGATGTGATGTCTACAGTAACAAACGAATCATCAAGGACTGCTTTGGAATGTGCACTGCGTTGCGACTGTAGTGGTAAGCAAACAGTTAAGTTTCCAAAGCGCGGTTATAAGATCTAACAGATCTTCTTGTTTTTTTTTTTGTCGGTGACCAGACCCAAGCTCCCTCTCGGCCGAATTTTGAGTCACGCAACGTGTGAAGTTTTTCCGCCAGAAGCTGTAAAAACATAAATACACGGACAATTTTAGGGATATTGTTTTCTTTTTTGTATATTTTCTTTTCGTTTTATCAAAGCGTTGGATTCAAAGGGAATAATAAATACGCTAAAAAAAGATATTACGTCAGCCATGGAATGCGTTGACGTTGCAACTTTCACTTTCGCTACGTGACAAATAAGATCGTGTTTACTTCGCAAGTTTATTTCGGCAGAAGCGACGGTCATTAATTTATTTGCAATTTTGCAAGCATTTCTTGCGGTTTTAGGCAAATGAAGTAAATTCTTTGGCTGTTTCATCGCAGCCAGT
Organism: Orbicella faveolata; assembly: GCF_042242905.1. NCBI lineage: Eukaryota > Metazoa > Cnidaria > Anthozoa > Scleractinia > Merulinidae > Orbicella > Orbicella faveolata. Next base: position 21,382,049 of record NW_028301547.1, on the reverse strand, counting down.
TCGGTAATCAGAAGGAAAATTAAATATTTGCAAGCTAAGCAAAGAACATGTCACAACATGCAAGGATTGCGTCATTGGTAGGGAAATAACCACCGTACTAAAGATAGCCGTGGATAACGCAATTCCTGAATTATGTGACTCGTTAGACTTCTTTGCTAGCCCTTTCCTTAGGGGAAAAAACAATTAAATTTAATCTTGACTTTTAAGAAAGAAAGCTGTTGTTAATAGCGTTCGTATCTTCATTCCCATACATATGCCGAAGAAAGTTCCAGATTAAGACTATTACGTCATCGGAGATTTCACAACGGCTACGACTGATTGTGCAATAATACAGGTTGTGTTGATCAAGTGATGTGGTGTCTAGAGAAACCAATGAATCATCAAGGATTGCTTTAGAACGTGCACTCCGTTGCGACTGTAGTGCTAAGAAAACAGTTAAATTTTAAAAGCGCGGTTATAAGATCTAACAGATCTTCTTGTTATTATTTTTTTGTCGGTGACCAGACACAGACCTCCGCTCGGCCAAATTCCGAGTCACGCAACGTGTCATGTTTTTTCCGCCAGAAGCTGTTAAAACATTAATACACGGATAATTTTACGGATATTGTTTCCTTTGTTGTGGGTAAAATATATTTTCTTTTGGTTTTGTCGAAGCGTTGGATTCAAAGGGAATAATAAATACGCTAAAAAAAAGGTATTACGTCAGCCATGGAATGCGTTGACATTGCAGCTTTCACTTTCGCTACGTGACTAATAAGATCGTGTTTACTTTAGAAGTTTATTTCGCCAGAAGCGACGGTCATTTAATATTTTGCAAGTTTGCGAGTATTTCTTGTGGTTTTAGGCAAATGAAGTAAATTCTTTGGCTCTTTCATCGCAGCGAGTTCATAGATCGGAAGGGAAATGAAATATTTGCAAGCCAAGCAAAGAACATGTCAGGACATGCAATAATTACGTCATTGGTAGGGAAATAACCACCGTACTAAAGATAGCCGTGGATAACGCAATTCTTTAATTATCTGACTCGTGTGACTTCTTTGCTAGCCCTTTGCTCAAGGAAAAAATTAAATTTAAACTTGACTTTTAAGAAAGAAAGCTGTTGTTAATAGTGTTCGTATCTTCATACCCATACATATCCCGAAGAAAGTTCCATATTAACAATATTACGTCATCGGAGATTTCACAACGGCTATGACTGATGGTGTAATAATACAGTCTGTGTTGATCAAGTGATGTGATGTCTGCAGTAATCAATGAATCATCAAGGACTACTTTCGAATGTGCACTGCGTTGCGACTGTAGTGCTAAGAATTTTAAAAGCGCGGTTTTAAGATCTAACAGATCTTCTTGTTAACCGCGCGGCCATGGGCCGAGCGCGGTTCATGTTCTACCCTTGGTTTATTTATTTTTATTTTTTTTGGTCGGAGACCAGACGCAGATCTCCACTCGGCCAACTTTGAATTACGCAACCTGCAATGTTTACTCGCCAACCCTTGTTTCTTCAGGGTCAACAGAAATCTCAGATTACAAAATCACGCCGAACCTACACGTTGCAAAAAAATCTCTTCAAAACCCTGAAATCGAAGCGATATATCACTTCAGCGTTAATAGCTACCACACATCGGCAGAAGGTAAATCTATTCCTTAACAATCCAGCTTTATCGTGCTAAAATTTCAGCGAAATCGAACAAAACCAGAATTAATGAGAATTTTTTTTGTGACCTCAATCCCCAGACTTGACCTAACAAAGGGAGCAACGGTCGCCCATAGCAACCGAAAAACACGAACATAACAAAGCCGTCGTTTCGGCCAAAAAACTCCAGAATTATCGCCTGAGAGCTTAAACTTGAATGGGAACATCTTTTTCGAACTTTTTTCAACTCATTTAGACGAAAGAATGGCCTCGGCGGGCTACAAAAATGACCAAGGGAAAAAACAGAACAAGACAGCAGAAGAAACCGATAATATTTCACCGCGTGGCTTTCGGCACGGAAACGAAAATACAGCTTACTTCTGGATAAATTCAGCCTTAGAAGCCACCAACTGGTCCCATATTACTTTCTGTATCCTTGCAAATGTCCTGACTTCCATCTCCGAAAGATTTTGCCCCAATTATGAGCAAATAAACATTTCGCCGACAGCGACCACCATTACGGTGGCTTGCATACTAAATTAGCTAACTTGACAAAATTCTCCCGAGGGGGGAGGATGTGACGAAAAGAGCTGAAAAATGACCTGTAATTGGCTAATGATGAGATCTTCCCACTGTCCAAATTTGGTGAGAATCAAAAGTAACGCCAATTTTCTGTCACGTTTTCAATCTGTAGCCACTGGAGTGACCAAAATCGATACATCGGTCGGGATAGAGTTTCATTATTAAATTACATGACTTGTGTGACTACTTTGCTAGCCCTTTACTCGTGGAAAACACCAATCAAATGTTAATAGTGTTATTATCGTGTGGTTCATATCGTTCATGACCATACATATCCCGAACAAAGTTCTAGATTAGGACCATTACGTCATCGGAGATTTGTCAACGGCTACCACTGATGGTGCAATAATACAATTTGTGTTGATCAAGTGATGTGATGTCTACAGTACGAAAAGAATCATCAATGACTGCTTTGAAATGTGCACTACATTCCGACGGTAGTGCTAAGCAAACAGTTAAATTTTAAAAGCGCGGTTATAAGATCTAAGAGATCTTGTTTCTTGGACAAATGAAAAAGATGTAAAAGCGCTTACCAACAAGCAGCTGAAAATGTATCTAAAGCAAAAAGGTCTTAAAGTGCCACTGAAACGAAATTTTCGTACTCTCGTTTATTATCCCAATCTATAGTTTCAAACGTGCTTAAAGAATGGTGAACTTTATTTCTGTCAAATCCTAACGGAAAGTGCTTTTTTTAGCTGTTGAAATCGACTTTTTGGAGCGAAACTGTGACCGGGCTCTGGAACCGAGTTTAAGGACCTTGTGACGTCACTGGTTGTATTCACGCAAGAAGCGCTATAGATTCCCTCTTGTTTTCCCTTGATTTATTCAAGTTTATTCTTCATATTGTCGATACCTAGTAGTTCTCTACCTTGTAATTTCTGTCCAGCCTTGACAGGAAATACACATCATAAACGTTGGAGGGCGCCAGAGAGTGTAGATTCACCAAAATAAATGCTACAGATTAGAACAGCTCAGTATACTTTTCGAACATCTTGAGTACTCGATTGGAGATTTCGAAGACGAGTGTGGCAACTTTTATATCACGTCCTGAAACCTAAACACGATATTTTGTCGTCTGTTTTCAGCCTGGTTCTGAAATTTGGATTCTCACGCTTATCTAAGGTCTATTAACAAGGTTCGAATATATCCTCGGCAACTTTACAGCATTAAAAGCCGTGAGCGCATCAACCATCCGCATAATCACGAAGTTATTAACGGTCCACAAGCTTTGAGTCGAGTACTTCTTTGCACACAGAGGGCATCTTTTTATGATACTAATAAGTGAGAGTTCTTGTGGTAGACAAAATGAATCTTTGAAAATTGTGATCCGCAGCAGGGTTTGCTTTATCGCCGCTTACGTATCAAAGCGGGAATTTCGCTTCTCTTTTACACGTATCTCCCAATTGCAATATTTCACGGCCGATGGATTACTTTGAGTTCTTTAGCACATACTTATGTCTATGATCTTCATTTAATAGTATCCAAGTTCAAAACAATTCGTTAAAACGTCACTAGTTTACACTCCTTTCGAAGGTTCATCAAACAGAATTTGAACCAATTTGCATATATGACCTTTCGCCACCGACATTGTCACGCTTTCTCTCGTTTTCTGAAAACATACCTGTAGGGTCATGGCAGCTTAGTTTACCTTTATAGTTTAAATTCGCTCCCTCATATAAAAGAAGAAGGTTTCTTAAATTTTTGCTGTTGTGATAACTTGTAGGATGTAGCAGATACAACTGGACTAAGGGTCACTGTGGCACAATCTCGTCCGCCGTGAAACTCACAAAGCGTCCGGTTTCCTCGAAGTGAAGCGACTCGAAAACTCGAAGCGTTGTTGCTGCGATTCGTGCAGCAGCAGTCCGGATAACATTTTCAAAAGCTGCTCTCTCTTGTTTTCATGTCGTTTTTACTTTATGAGTGTAGATATTGCTTAATTGAGTGCTGGCCATTTCATCAAGAGTCCCGAGCATTTTGCGATCTAAGAACTCCCACTCGTTTGCTTGCTTACATAAAATATCCTGTAAATATCCAATTAAATAGACTGGCAAGCCCCAGGATCGACTCTCGACCTGTTCATGTCTAAGGCTACTGTTATTATCTGCTTTACAGCTCTGAGATGTCCTTAAGATGTTTTTTTGGGGGGGTTTCGAACAGTAATCTCTTCTCCCACAATCACTCTAAATTTTCAGCGCGGCATGAGAGTAATACAACCAGTGACGTCACTAGGCTGTTTTGGCCGCGCCAAAATGGCCGCCAATTTTGGGCTTAACCAGCCAACTTCGAACGGCTGAAAAAGTAGTTTTCGCTTACCGTATGCGAAAAAAAGTTTGCAGTGTTTCCAAGTAAGGTTGAAACTTTATTACTAAGCAAAAATCTCACATACAAAAATTTCGTTTCAGTGGCACTTTAAGATAAGTGGAAGCAAGGCTGAGTTATTTTGATCGAGTTCCCACCCACGCACGCGGGAACCTCAGTGCCAGAAATGCTGTAGAAGGTGAGGAATCTCCCAGTTCATGCGAAGACAACACAAGCTCAGAGTCCAGTGATTCTGATGACTCTTCAAATGAGTCATTTGAAGTGATGTTTGTACCGAAGGACGAACTCCGACAAGTAAATTAGGTATGAGGGAATCAATAGGAGGAGACTTTTTTCAAGTGGGGGGTGGGGGAGGGGTTAGCCTTAATATTATCATTATGTGGGGGGGGGGGTTGAAATTAATTTTTGCTTAATGAGAGGGGGGTATGACTTAGTTTTGGGGCATATTTTACCCATTTCCCAGCCCCCACCCCGCCCCCCTCTCCAGGTAATTATTGCACAGTCCCTTAGATATGAGATACACTAAAATATTACAAAGCAAAGCATTGGATCAAGTCTAACAATTGAAACAAGAAAATTGAAAACTTTGTCCGTCCATAATCTATTAGAATGGCCTAAGCGTTACAGCTTGATGAAGTGGTCTGATGAATTTCCCGAGATTCAGCTTCCTTCGAGAAACATTAACCCAAAGTGGCACCCGAGTTATCAGACAGATTGTTCGGGGCATCAAAATGGAAACTGAGTTCGTAAAATCGATGAGGTTTACTCTGTGCCTTCTTTTGCAGGACGAGGATTGTATAAGCCTGTCTCAAGTGTGCTCGGCAAGTTTTTAGGAACTCAGTTGTGGCACTTTGTACACCAGATGTCTGAAGAGCCTTAAGTCCAGCGGTAGACCATTTGCCAGGCAGCCTCGTCCCAAGATCATTTCTCAAGATCGCATAATTCAGGCATGCGTAGTTGTTGTATGGGATAAATTACAAAGACAGGGGAATAAAGCATCGGAATAGTTTCCAAGTTGTGTATTTAATAAACTACATGCCATACATGGAGGCAGCGCGAGTGAGTGGTTTAGGGCGCTGGTGTTGTAATCCGGAGGTCTCGGGTTCATGGTCTCCACCCTGCCACTAGCGGGATTAGCTTCTCAGTAGTCCCGAGTTCAAATCCTTGGTCACGCTTTGTAAATAACCAACTGGTCTGCCTCCTGCCAGTTGGGATTTTTACCTATGTTACGTTTATTTGAAATACTTGTTTCCTTTGTTTCAGTGGCATGCCTGTAAACTAGCCAAGCTTAGTGCTTGTATAGCTAAGTGCATGTCCACTATAAATAAGGTTTACATTTACATTACATTTTTACATGCCATGTGTTTTGTATTCCTCTACTAGACAAACATTCAGCTTTTCCACTCATCGAAGAAGTGCCTGCTATTCTGAAGAAATTCGTCTCGAAAGAGCCCAAAATTCAACTTTGGAGGCCGCCATTTTGAAACTGTACTTGGCAGCCGTGTTTATGTGACGTCATTCTGTTCAACTCGAATTGGCAGGGAGCAGAAAACCTGCATCTGACTTGGCATGCATTCTTCACAAGGTCAGCAAAATGAAGTTTTTCTAAGCGATTACTATCCACTTTACTATCTTCGCCGCCATAATTTTCGGAGCTTAGAGCATGTTTGGCTCAAAATAATACGGCTCAAGAGCAGCAACAACCCAGAGTGGTAGTTAAAGGCCTTGCCGGAAGCCATTTGCGCAAAATCTCTTGGCTGCTGAGTACTGCTCAAAATGGCGGCAATGATGTCGAAAACTTCCAATTTTACTTACCACGAGCGTGGGTAAAAAGAAAAAGACCAAATACCCTGCACATCGTTTTAGGGAAGCCCTTGCCTTGCCTACAATCACTAAGCTTAAGGGATTCTGAGAGACTTGGCTTCAGATTTGCCATTTGATAGATTAATATGATATGAGAAACAGATCCTCTGTAATGCAGTCGAATATATATGCTCTGTGCATGCATAGGCTTAAACTATACCGTAGAATTCCGGTAGTAACGGCTCCCCGAAAATAACGTTAATTTTTCACCTTCTTATTTATTTAATCCAGAAAGTAACGTTCCACCGAAAGTGGCGGCCCCATGAAGATTACCACTCCAGTACCACAAAAAGCTGTATTTTATTTAATACAGCGTGTGTGATCACACAGTACTATAGATCGATGTACAATGCGATTTCAAAGACTAACGTAAAAAGTAACTGGAACGAAAAATTTCTCTTCTTTCTTATTAAGGTACCGTACGTAAGGTGTTTGCTTTTGCCACTAGTCGTAGTTAGGGCGCAGTTTATATCATCATTGCATTAGATAACAAGAAAATCTTTGGAGTGTGGTATGGTAGCCACGTCGTGTACAACTGAAACAAATGTGAAATTGTCTTAACTTTAATACGATGAGAGGTTTAAACTTAACGCTATTGGAATGTGATAAATGATTTTTTCTAATTATTTACAGTGAAGCCATAAAAATCTTCGCGTGTTTAAGGTATCATGGTAGGTGGATTCACAGTGTTTGGAAATCGCGCTCTTACGCTGGCGCTTTGAAAGAAAACCCCATCAACCTAACATTTTCTGAAAGCTTAATAGTTATATAGTACAATCATACCTTTGAAATTTTCTAAAAAGTTATTGTCGCCGTGATATTAAAAGAAATACCCAGAAACACTGCTTCGCTCAAACTTGTTCGCTTCCGCGCGTGAATTGTCGGAGCGGCGCGATTAACATCGGAAATGTGTTCTCACACATCACCCTCAAAAAGGGTGTCGGCGATTTTCCAGATGTCGTTTGGTTTTTTTTCTACAACCTCCTAAACTTTGATATTCTCAATGCGGACGTTACCTTCTACTAAAGAGGCCATAACTTTGAAACGGAGGCGAAATTAAACAAAGCCCGACACCTTTTTTCGAAGGAGGTATACTGGAACATACCTGCCGATTTTCAGCCAATTCCGTCGGAAGACTCGCGTAAACGAACTGAAAATGTTCATCCTTATATGTAGTTTTATTTTATCGAGTAAAAGACGAAAAACCTTTTATGAGATTGGAATGATTAGGTGTTAAAAATCCCCTACGCATTGACAGATGTCGGCATGAGTCAGTTTATCATAACAATGGGTTATGACAACTTGAAATAAACAGACGTCTATAATTCTGGCGCAGAAACCCGTCGAATTGAAATCGTCTGAGAAGCGACAAACTACCACGTTAAGGGCCCATTAACCGATTTATGCGCGCGCCCGCGCGCGTTGCTAAGGAGGTGAAATTTCACTTCCGGTTACTTACGTCAGTCTGAGCGCGGAAAATAAAAACAACTCAATAACTTCCAAATTCGCTAACATTTTAGATGTTTTTCTTTGTGTTTCACAAAATGCAAAGTAAAAAAAGTACAAGCAGAGACAAAATAAGAAGACAGGAAAACAAGAGCAATCGAAAGGTCAAAACTAACTCTGTGTGGCTTTTTTTGATCTTACCGAAGTGCGCTGATAGTGTAAATTGCGCACGCACTGATAGGGTAACTTCCAATATATATCGGGCGCACTTCCGGTTTCTTTAAATGCTAAAGGAAACGCGGTTTTTCATTAAATCCAGCCTTTTTCGACGAATTTCGATCCAAGCCAGCGTTGGAAAGATAGCTATGCATTCCTTTTTCAAAATCATGCTTTTTTCAGAAAATTACGCATTTTTGAATATTTTGAAATTCTCTCAAAATCTGACCTTTTAGAAATGAAACAAAATCTATGCATAGTGTAATGAGGATTTAAATTAAAATATCAAATCAATGAAAAAAATCCCGATAAAGTAATTTGCCTGGGAGCCTCTGCGTTTTTTCAGTATTAGTCACATGACCATGGACGTGGCCTGATGACGTCATCACTAGTGTTACCAATCATGAAAAAGTTAAAACACATGAAATAACTCTCAACTAACTAAAAATGATGAGGTTATATGAGAATAAATTTTCCTTAGCAACGGCTCGAAAAGATCGGTTAATGGGCCCTTAAACTGCCGTGATTTCTTTTACCGTGCCTAAAAAAGTTTCGTGGGCGGCATTGGTATTAATCATTTAAGTGCAGTCTTCTTCGTTCCCCAGACATTCTTTGAAACCATGCCTCGTGAAGCCAAAAAGAGGAAATCTCGAGGTCTACATTGTCTACATCTACATCTGCGCTTGACTCTCTCGTTGTGGAGGTTTCGAAATTGCGTCCGTTCTCCAGCAATTTCGTGCGACTAGAACTTGTTGTATTTTGTCCTTTAGCTTCATTGGCGGGACTGGTGTCCTCGAATTCCTTCAACCATTCTTCTTGTTTACAGTGCGACTCACAGTCGCTCAGAGCCAAAGATCTTGTTCGACGCTGAACCTGTGACTTCCACCAGATTTTCGCAATGGGCAAGAAGTTTTCTTGCGTTTTGGTCCTGACATAAAGAAAATTTGACAAGAACGAAAGCTAACTTTTGATGAAACAACCAGATCGAGAACAGTTCGCGTGCACAAATGAAAAATCACACCGCAATTCGCATTACATGTGACAACTGGCGGAGAATTTTAATTAGTAATTCTCTTATATCTTAAAAAGTAAAAAAGCTTTTCCCCCCATTCTTTTTGCAAAATATTTATCTCAGCCTTCTCAATTTGAGCAGCCAAAAAAAAAAAAAAAAAATTTTCGCTTTTTTCGTAAAAATCCACCTACCATGATATACCCTTAATCGTACAGCTGTTAAATTGCTGTTACATTTATTCATCACCGTCAAACCATATCTGCTCCACGTCGCTCGAGTGGCCAATTGTATGGTCCTCCAGGCCACTAGGATTGATTTCGCTATCGCGTTGCCCTGTAGTTGGCAGGGCGATTTCGCATTTCACGAATGAACGAACAACTGCATCTCGGACCGGAGACGGCGAGAAATGTCTGCCAAGCTTGCACCGTCCATTTAGAAAAAGAACCCTTCTTTCGCTCGCAGTTACTTTTCCTGTTAGAAACTGATCGGGATGAAGGACTGAACACTGCAAAACTGAACACTGTGAAGAGGGATTTGTGATCTGATTTCGAACTTTGCAAAATATTTCTTGAACTTTAAATAATATCTACGATTTTTGTCTGGAAGCAGAGTTAAGTGGAATTCGTTACATTGTCTTACGATACCAACGTTTGGGACCCTTTTTGTTGTATACAGTCTACTTTATTTATGTGGCTAGTTAGTAAGATTTAGTAGTGTTATGTGTCCTCTTATTTCAGAAAAGAACGAGAATTACCGCACAGTACAAACGTTTATCAACCATCCGAAAATAACGGCTACCCGAAAGTAACGGTCCCTTTTGCCAGCTAAATCCGAAAGTAACGGGGGCCGTTATTATCGGAATTCTACGGTAGTATGTCAAGGCTTACAAAATATGACTTGAAAAGACAAAAAATATTCTGAAAAGTAGAATCTTTAATAGTACGTTCAAAAACACTTAAAGTGATCCACTGTGCAGAGATACAGCAACGAAAGTTGGTAACCCCGCTTTCAGTCTTCAAAGCTGTAATATGAACTGCTGTAGTATTTTAAAGTTCTTCCCAGTCATAAAACTAACATAGGCTCAAGGTTACCAGGTAACTTCCGGGATGTCTCCAGTCCAACGGATGAAGCGCTCAGATTTCCTAACTCCTATATCGAAGTAACGCTTGTAACTAGCTATTCACATGTTTTGTTTTGTTTTGTTTTTTTTAAGTTTCCTGGAAATGAATTAGAGAATTTTCAGTCTAAGCTGGAAGTTTAGACTGAAAACGATTAAGATTACGATTACGATTTTTATATTATTGAAATTTTTACGGTGGGAAACGAAAATTGAAAATTTTTAACTCTGAAGGTTCGCGGCAATCTTAAAAGAAAGAGGAACTTAAGAGAAAAAAATCTCAAATCGACTAGGGCTGATAAAGTCAAGTTAGAAACAATGCAAAACATAGATTTCTACGTCATTTTCAAGTGAAGAAGGAACAGATCTACGTGATATTGACACAAGCGTCCGTCAGCTATTCTTTATGTATAATAACAGCTGGGCTGCTTGCGTTATAAAAGTGTAAACATGTACTTTAAAGGGATCTTTGTGTTCGCAAAATAAACCTTGTGACTTTTGCGTTTGCCAGAAGGGACTATTTGCATCCTTGCACAAAAGAAAAATATTCCGTTTCATAAAATTTTTTTCCCTTTCAACAGCAAAATTAAATGCTTTATTTTTAAAGCGACCTGAACCAAAAAGACGTTTTTTTTTTTGTTTTGTTTTGTTTTGTTTTGTTTTTTTTTTGTGGTACGAAGGTCCTGTTGATTAAAAAGTGTTCGTAATATCTGATTAACTAAGCTTGATTCCCGGCCATCTATCCCCCACTCGGGGGCATGGAACTAAACTAAAGCTTGCTTGTCTCAAGAAGGAAACTGGAGTTAACATGAAAACAAGTGTAAGGTAGGTGATCGGAGTGGCAGGTTTCAAAGGTTTAAACGGTTCAAATACTGTTACGAAGACGTTTTTTGTCTCCACAAAGTAAACTTGTTTTTCCCTCCAAACACACAAATAAAATATATCGTTTTGTAAAGATACCTTTGTTTTCAGTGCTTTGTTTAAATAAAACTTTTATTTGTTGAAGGGATATTAAGCAATTTTATTATGTTAGTTTACGTGGTTTTGTGCTCCCCGAAACAAAAGGTGCACAAAATAAATATATCTAAATAAATAAATAAACTCACTAGAGTAAATGTTATTTGAATTTTGAAAATGTAGTTGTACTGAACTCTGTAAATCTACAACACGCCAACAAGGTGACTGACCTGCCCAGATTCAGATTTCAGATACAGATTTCAGATTGACTTTCGGTCTTCACCAAGAGAGTGTCAAGACAGTGTCAAATGTGAGTTTTTTTGAAAAGAAAGATCGACTTTTTAAAAGTTCAACAACGCGATGAAACGTGCGCACAGAAAGTAAAGAAACCCGCACTATGGATATCAGCTGAGAAAACTGTTCATCTTCTGCACGAACAAACAACGCCTCCACAAAGACGTCTTCGTTCTCGCTTTTGGCATTTTAGATGCAATCCCAATCTCAACGACAGGCTTATAAAATGGCGGGCATGATCCGTGCTAGCCACACTTGCTTTGCGAATCAGCAAAGACAGTGCCCAAAATGAACTCTCTAATACTGTTCCTGTTTCTTGGAGTGAGTGTCGTCTTGGCCGAGATCCATGTTAAACATGATCCACACCATGGCCACCATGACCACGAATAGCATAAGCCATCAAACCCAACAGAGTCGGGCAAAGTAGCAGACGAGGAAAACGATCCACGCCGCCCTCGTCCTTCTTTTGGGCCTACTATGGTAAGCCTAGTTTTCTTCATATCTACTTAATATTTTTACTAATTCGTCCCAAATTACCGCACGATGTCATCTTAAACAAATCCTCATGCGAGCAACGTTAAACACTATTAAACACTTGCATGTTTTCTTGAGTTTCCACCAACGTTTTGTTGCTGGAAATGTCGGTTCTAGCGATTGTCATTTGCAAATGTCTTGTGACATTGCACTGAAATTAACTATTTTTCAATATCTTTACTCAGTCGACCCAAAATGGTTGTATGTTGTAACCTGAAAGAAATCGTCATGCAGTGACAATTGTTTTATTGAGTTGATACAAAGTTTGTGATGCTGGCATTTGAATTTAGCAATTGTTATTTTGTTTCATTTTGCAGAAAAAGTGTATAAGAAAGTGCCTCGAAGAGTATAAGCCGTCAAATATGCCGTCAAAAATCCCAGAGAAGCTAGCTGACAAGGAAAATGATCCTGTCCGTCCTGGTCCCACTGGTCATCGTTCTAGTTTTTCGCCTGCGTTGGTAAGCTCAGTGTTTTTTCATTTTTAATTATGTCTCTACTCATTAGCCCTGAATTTCTGCATGTTTTAATCGCAAAAAACATTGTCAAATGTAACATATTACAATTATCTTCTTGAGTTTCCGGGAAAGATTAAATCCTGACAATTGAGTCAAGTGATTGTTGTTCAAATTGTCAGTATTGTAACATTTGACTGAGATTTGTCTAAATTTGTCCGTTCATAATCTGTCAGAATGGTCTAAGAGTTGATGAATTTCCCGAAATTCAGTTTTGTTGGAGGAACATTAACTCAAAGCAACACCTGAATTATCAGACAGTTATTCGGGTATTACATGGAAAATGGGTTTGTAAAAACAATTACTAATAGGTTTACATGATGCGTTCCTTTGCAGGAGAAGTGTATTGAGAAATGCATCGAAGAAGGGGAGCGATAAAGTCCGATGGCCTGTAGAGCAACTTCGTCCGATCATGTTTCATGAACGCATAATTCAGACATGCGTAGTTCTTGTTGGGGATAAATTACAAAGACAGGGGAATAAAGCATTGAAAAAGTATCCAACTTGTGTATTTAATGAACTACATGACTAGAACTACAAGATAATAGAGGGTGTCAACTGACAATATCATGGTTAAACTATTAACAAATCGGCTTTACAAGTTGAAAGATGATCAAGTTCTCGTCCATACTGCTTACACTGTTACTGATTCCTTTAGCTGATCGAAACGTGTACAGCAGTCCAGTTAATTAAACCCAAATCCAGCACTCTTACTAGTACAGCAGAAGTTTTCCTTGTGGTTTGTTGCTTTTAGTCGTTTACGATCTTGTTTTTTCGCTCGTGTTGTCCCTTATTCCGTTGCCTGGGATTTTTTATCCATGGTTTTCCCTTCCAGTACGCCCTTTAAGTATTTTCACGCCTTTGATGTGAAGTTGCAGAACTATTTAATGTTATTTTATGCGTGCTTTGCCTAATAAACGCCGGGTTTGTGCAGTGCCTTTACCTCGACTACCTTCAAGTTTGCAGGTTTTGTTATATTCAGGGTGTTTTTGTATGCGTGCTTTGCCTCACAAACATCGGGTTTGCGCAGTGCTAGCTTCGGTTCCCTTTAGTTTGCATGCTTTGTTATATTCAGTAATGTTCTTGTATGCGTGCTTTGCCTCAAAAACTTTGGGTTTGTGCATTGCTATTCTCTCGGCCCCCTTTAGTTTGCATGCTTTGTTATATTTAGTAATGTTCTTGTATACGTGCTTTGCCTCACAAACATCGGGTTTGTGCATTGCTATTCCTTCGACTCACTTTAGTTTGCATGCTTTGTTATATTCAGAGTAATGTTCTTGTATGCGTGGTTTGCCGCACAAACATCGAGTTCGTGCAGTGCTATTCCCTCGGTTCCTTTTTGATCTTGGAAAATATTACTTTCCAAGTTGTAGTGGGGGAACGATTTCACTCCATCACTCCATCACTTCCCGTAAGACATTTGGAACCGGGGGGGGGGGGGGAAGGAGGGACTCCCAAATGAAAAGGCAAGGAATGCTCGTCGGAAAATATGAATTTAACTCCTAAAGGAGACTAATTTGGACGTTGCTTTAGCTTCATTAAACCCCTAAAAGATACCACTTAAACGGAATAGGTTCATTCATCAGCCACTGTTCAAGAAAGGATCCCGCGCGCACTCGTAGACTCGACTCGCGTTCTCGAGCGTTCCAAAGCAATCGATATGAACGAAAGATTAAAGGCTCCAGACGATTTTTTTAACACAAGAAACTGAAAGACAAACGCTACCTTTCGGTAAATAGTGTCTTGAAAGAAAAAGAAAACACACTGAGGAAGAAAAGGAAAAATAATCAGAAGTCAACACTAAGATTCGAACTTCCAATGTCCGGCCTGGAGAGTCAGCGCTTTGGGCTTATGTTATTATGCACGCGCTCTTGCATCATTATCCCTCTTCCTGAAAGGGTGTCTAATGTCCTAGTCGGATTACTGACGCTCAGGCTGTCTTCATTCAGGTTGGTTTTCTTCTGCAACTTTTGGTTTCTCCTTAATCGTGTTCCCTTATCCCTTGTGTTTTACTCTGTTTTACTACTCGAGGACTGGCAGATATTTTATTCCCACCCTCCTTGCAGTTTTAGCCCTTTGTCTCAAATTTTGGGTGGCTAAGATTTGCTAGTTTAAGTTTTGGGTTTCGCTTTTCAACGTTTGGGCGCGGAGCATTTCTCCATTTATTATCCAGCGAGCGTGAAAGGGACTGGTGCGAATAGCATGCTATTCGCACCAGTCCCTTAATAAGCTATTATAAATAAGAACTCTGCATCTCATTTCAGCCCAGTTCGCGTAAGAATTCTTTGGCTGTTGGCATCTGCAACATGTTGTCTCTCTTTCCTGCTTGCTTCTCCACGCTGCCGCGCTTCTCGTTTCCCGTCCCTACCTTTCCCTATCCTTTTACACTTCCAACTCACTCAAGCGCGGTCGCCGCATTTCTCCATCTCTTATTCAGAGAGCGTGAGAAGGACTGTCACGAATAATTTGTTATAGAACAGTGTTGACAGTTGTTAGCTGCTCACAGGTAATTTGGCTGGATTCCCTGTGGATTTGTGTGGCTTGATTTTACTCATTCTATTGTGCCAGACGCTACTGTGATAAGCTTCTGGTTGCACACGCCGACAGGGGTTTCCCAAATCCATTTAGTGGACGAATAAAGATTGACGAACTTTTGCTTAGTGGCGGCAAAAATAAGCCTTGTGATTTTTATGTTTGCTAGAAGGGACTGTGTTTGCATCCTGCACAAAAAAAAATTATTTAGTTTCCTAAAGATTATTTCCATTTACTGTTTTTAATCGCAAAATTAAATGTTTTATTTTTAAGAGCGACTTCAACCAATAAGACTTTTTGTGCTTTTTGCGGTACAAAGGTCCCTGTGGTAAATAAAAAAAGTGTTTTTAATATTTGATTAGCTAAGAAGTAAACTGGATTTAACATGAAAACGAGTGTAAGGCAGGTGTTGGGAGGGGGAGGTTACAAAGGCTTAAAACGGTTCAAATACTGCTGCGAATACATTTTTGTATGCACAAAGAAAACTTGTTTCTCCCTCCAAACACACAAACAAAATATACCGTTTTGTAAAGATACCTTTGTTTGCAGTGCTGTGTTTTAATAAAACTTTTTTAATTTCATTTTTTTTTATTTCATAAAAATTTTAATAAAAATTTTATTATGTTAGTTTACATGGTTTCGAGGTCCCCGAAACAAAGAGTGCACAAAATCAATAAAAACTGCTCACATAACCCACTAGGGAAACAATTATTTGAATTTTGACAATACAATTTTACCGAGCTCATCTACAACATGTAACCAAGGTGATAAGGTGACCAAAGTGAGTTTCGGTCTTCGCCAAGAGGGAAAAATCTGAAAATACTCAAGAAATTGTCAAATATCACGAGTCGTTTTGAAGAGCCGGAAAAGTTGACTTAAGTTTAACAATTTGAGGGAACGTGCGTTCAGTAAGCAAGTAAGTAAACTCTCACTATTGATATCAGCTGAGAAACCTGTTTATCTTCTGCGCGCTGCGTAGAAACCAAATAATGCCTTAACAAAGACTTCGTTGTTCTTGCTTTTGTCAATTTAGATGTAATCCCAATCTCACATGCTTATAAAATGGCGGGCATGAGCTGTGCTAGCCACGTTGCTTTGTGAATCAGCAGAGCCGGTGTTCAAAATGAACTCTCTAATACTGGTCCTGTTTCTTGGAGCTACCGTCGCCTTGGCCGAGATACATGTGGGAAATGATCCACACCATGGCCACCACCATGGGGAGCATAAGCCATCAAAACAGCCACCGCCAACAACAGAGCCAGACAAAGTAGCTGACGAGGAAAGCGATCCACGCCGCCCTCGTCCTTCTTTTGGGCCTGTCATGGTAAGCCGAGTTTGCTTCATAACTACTTAATATTTTTACTCATTCGTCCCAAGTTCCCGCACGATGTCATCTTAAACAAATCCTCATGCGAGCAACGTTAAACAAACACTTGCAGGTTTTCTTGAGTTTCCACCAACGTTTTGTTGCTGGAAATGTCGGTTTTAGCGATTGTCATATGCAAATGTCTTGTGACATTGCACTGAAATTAACTATTTAACATCTTTATATCTACTCATTCGACCCAAAATGGTTGTATGTTGTAATCTTAAAGAAATCGTCATGCAGTAACAACTGTTTTATTGAGTAGCTAGAAAGGTTGTGATGCTGGCATTTGAGTTTCGCAATTGTCATAATTATGTTTGACTTTGTAGAAAAAGTGTATAAGAAAGTGCATCAAAGAGCATAAGCCGTCAAATATACCGTCAAAAATCCCGGAGGAACTAGCTGACGAGGACAACGATCCTGTCCGTCCTGGTCCCACTGGTCATCGTCCTAATTTTCGGCCTGCGATGGTAAGCTCAGTTTGTTTCATTTTTAATAGTATCTCTACTCATTAGTCCTTAACTGCTGCATGTTTTAATCGTAAACAACATTGTCAAATGTAGCAAACAATTATTTTCTTGAGTTTCCAGGAAAGTTTAGATGCTGACAATTGAGTCAAGCAATTGTTGTTTGAAATTGTCAGTATTGTAACATTTGACCGAGATTCAGTGTCTAAATTTGTCCATCCATAATCTGTCAGAATGGTTTAAGAGTTACAGCTTAACCCTTTAAAGACCAAAAGTACACCAAAAAAATGTCGTTTTTAAGGTTTAAATCAGTTTTTTGGCTGCCATGACGCTAACTGGGCCTTAGTTTTTGTCCCGAACGGATAGATTTCTCTAAGATTAGGCACAAAAATGTAAAATATTTTAATTTGGTGCATGGGCATAGGCCAAAATCTTTTTTCTTTTTTTTTTGCGATTGCCTGTTCCGAACTTTTTTCTGGCCTTTTTCCTTTACTTTTTCTCGGCCCTTTTACTCTCGCTACCTTTTGCGTTTCACATTCTTTCTGGCTGTCCTAAAAAGTTGGGTGTTAATTATGGGCAAAGCCTGGAAATGGGACCTTGATCAATTCTGGGTACGTCAGACTGCCGTCGATTTCCAAAAACGACTGTTGTGCGGGTAGATCTATCCCAGCTTTACCATCTGCTTATCAAGGATATCTGGTGACATTTAAATTGATGACGTCACAGGTGGTATTAAGCACGAGTGGTATTAAGAGCACGACCATTAAGTGGCCGTATATGGCCACTTGGGCATCAAAGGGTTAATGAAGTGGTCTGACGAATTTCCCGAAATTCAGTTACGTTGGAGAAACATTAACTCAAAGTAACATTCGAATTATCAGACAGGTTATTCGGGTATTAAATGGAAACTGAGTTCGTAAAAACAATTAGGTTGACATCGTACTTTCCTTTGCAGGAGAAGTGCATTAAAAAATGCATGGAGGAAGGGGAGCGATAAAGTCCGATGACCTGTAGAGCAACTTCGTGCGATCATATTTCATGAACGCATAATTCAGACATGCGTAGTTCTTGTGGGGGATAAATTACAAAGACAGGGGAATAAAGCATTGAAAAAGTATCCAACTTGTGTATTTAATGAACTACATGACTAGAACTACAAGATAATAGAAGGTGTCAACTGACAATATCACGGTTAAACTATTAACAAATCTCTTTACAAGTTGAAGGATGATTAAGTTCTCGTCCATGCTGCTTTCACTGTTGCTGATTCCTTTAGCTGAACGAAACGTGTACAGCAGTCCAGTTAATTAAACCCAAATCCGGCACTCTTACTAGTACAGCAGAAGTTTTCCTTGTGGTTTGTTGCTTTTAGTCGTTTACGATCTTGTTTTTTCGCTCATGTTGTCCCTTATTCCGTTGCCTGGGTCTTATCCATGGTTTTCCCTTCCCATACGCCCTTTAAGTATTTTCACGCTTTTACTGTGAAGTTGCAGAACTGTTTAATATTATTTTATGCTTGCTTTGCCTCATAAACTCCGGGTTTGTGCAGTGCGTTTCCCTCGACTCCCTTCAAGTTTGCATGTTTTACTATATTCAGGGTGTTGTTGTATGCGTCCTTTGCCTCACAAACATCGGGGTTGTGCAGTGTTATTCCTTCGGTTCCTTTTAGTTTGCATGCTTTGTTATATGCAGTAATGTTCTTGTATACGTGCTTTGCCTCACAAAAATCGGGTTTGTGCAGTGCTATTCCTTCGGTTCCCTTTAGTTTGCATGCTTTGTTATATGCAGTAGTGTTCTTGTATGCGTCCTTCGCGTCACAAACATCGGGTTTGTGCAGTGTTATTCCTTCGGCTCACTTTAGTTTGCCTGCTTTGTTATATTCAAGGTATTTTTGTACGCGTCCTTTGCCTCAAAAACATCGGGTTTGTACATTGCTATTCCTTCGGCTCACTTTAGTTTGCATGCTTTGTTATATTCAGAGTAATGTTCTTGTATGCGTGGTTTGCCACACAAACATCGAGTTCGTGCAGTGCTATTCCCTCGGTTCCTTTTTGAACTTGGAAAATATTATTTTCCAAGTTGTAGTGGTGGAACGATTTCACTCCATCACTCCATCACTTCCCTTAAGACATTTGGAACCGGGGGGGGGGGACTACCAAATGAGAAGGCAAGGGATGCTCGTCGGAAAATATGAATTTAACTCCCAAAGGAGACTAATGTGGACGTTGCTTTAGCTTCATTAGACCCCTAAAAGATACCGCTTAAAACGGAAAAGGTTCGATCATTAGCCACTGTTCAGGAAAGGATCCCGTAGGCACTTGTAGACCCGACTCTCGTTCTCGAGAGTTCCAAAGCAATCGATATAAACGAATGATTAAAGGCTCCAGACGATTTTTTGACACAAGAAACGAAAAGACAAACGCTACCTTTCGGTAAATGGTTTCTTGACAGAAAAAGAAGAAACACTGAAGAAGAAAAGGAAAACTAAGAGAAGTCACCACTAGGATTCGAACTTCCAATGTCTCGCCTGGCTAGTCAGCGCTTTGGGCTTATGTTATTATGCACGCGCTCTTGCATCATTTCCCCTCTTCCTGAAAGGGTGTCTAATGCCTTAGTCGGATTACTGACGCTCAGGTTATCATCATTGAGGTTGGTTTTCTTCTGCAACTTTTTGTTTCTCCTTAATTGTGTGCCTTTATCCCTAATGTTTTACTCTGTTTTACTACTCGAGGACTGGTAGATATTTTATTTACACCCTCCTTACAGTTTTAGCCCTTTGTTTCAAATTTTGGGTGGTTAAGATTTGCTAGTTTAAGTTTTGGATTTCGCTTTTGAGTGTTGGCAATTGTTTCGGGTCTTTACTCAAACGTTCAACTTTTGGGCGCGGAGCATTTCTCCATTTCTTATTCAGCGAGCGTGAAAGGGACTGTCGCGAAAAGCATGCTATTCGCACCAGTCCCTTAATAAGCGAGTATAAATAAGAACTCTGCATCTCATTTCAGCCCAGTTCGCTTAAGAGTCCTTTGGCTGTTGGCATCCGCAACATGTTCTCTCTCTTTCCCGCTTGCTTCTCCACGCTACCGCGCTTCTCGTTTTCCGTCCCTCCCATTCCCTATCCTTTTACACTTCCAACTCACTCAAGCGCGGTCGCATTTCTCCATCTCTTATTCAGCAAGCGTGAAAGGGGCTGTCGCAAACAGCTGTTCACAGGTAATCTGGCTCGATTCCCTGTGGATTTTGTGGCTTGATTTTACTCATTCTATTGTGCCAGACGCTTGTGTGATAAGCTTCTGGTTGCCCACGCCGACAGGGGTTCATCAAATCCATTTAGTGGACAAATAAAGATCGACTAACTTTTGCTTAGTGGCAGCAAAAATAAACCTTGTGGTTTTTATGTTTGCCAGAAGGGACTGTGTTTGCATCCTGCACAAAAGAAAATTATTTAGTTTCATAAAGATTATTTCCATTTACTGCTTTTAATCGCAAAATTGAATGTTTTATTTTTAAGAGCGACTTCAACCAATAAAACGTTTTTGTGCTTTTTTGTGGTACAAAGTTCCCTGGTAAATAAAAAGGTGTTTTTAGTATTTGATTAGCTCAGAAAGAAACTGGACTTAACATGAAAACGAGTGTAAGGCGGGTGTTGGGAGGGGGAGGTTACAAAGGCTTAAAACGGATCAAATACTGCTGCGAATACGTTTTTGTATCCACAAAGTAAACTTGTTTTTCCCTCCAAACACACAAACAAAATATACCGTTTTGTAAAGATACCTTTGTTTGCAGTGCTGTGTTTAAATAAAACTTTTATTTTCCCAAAAGATATGAAGCAATTTTATTATGTTAGTTTACATGGTTTCATGGTCCCCGAAACAAAGGGTGCACAAAATCAATAAAAACTGCTCCCATAACCCACTAGGGAAAGAATTATTTGAATTTTGACAATACAATCTTACCGAGCTCATTTACAACATGTAACCAAGGTGATAAGGTGACGAAAGTGACTTTCGGTCTTCACTAAGCGAGGAAAATCTGGAAATACTCAAGAAATTGTCAAATATCATGTGAGTTCTTTTAAAGAGCCGGAAAAGTCGACTTAAATTTAACAATTTTAGGAAACGTGCGTTCAGTAAGTAAGTAAACACTCACTATTGATATCAGCTGAGAAACCTGTTTATCTTCTGCGCGCTGCGTAGAAAGCAAATAACGCCCAAACAAAGACTTCTTTGTTCTTGCTTTTGTCAATTTAGATGCAATCCCAATCTCACAGGCTTATAAAATGGCGGGCATGAGCTGTGCTAGCCATATTGCTTTGTGAATCAGCAGAGACAGTGTTCAAAATGATTTCTCTAATACTGGTCCTGTTTCTTGGAGCTACCGTCGCGTTGGCCGAGATACATGTGCAAAATGATCCACACCATAAAGCGCCTCACCCAATCTTGGTAAGCTTAAATAGTTTGCTTTATATACATATGTTTCGTCCCCAACTTGCAGCAATCTTAAGGAAAATTGTCTTATTAAAAGTGTGGGTTACCAACTTCTTTTCTTGAAATTTTCTATGAAGATTTCAGTGGTCTCATTGAATTTATCGATGGTTGATAGTCTTTTAAAGGAGCCTTAAGCCTTGGAACGTTTTCCGAGATGTTTCTAAAATCGTCCAATTTAATTCTGCAAGACAGCTTTGCAAATTATCCTGTTAATCAAGAAGTTTGGTGATTTTCTAATGTTCAGTTAATATTCAGTTTGGGACATAATCTCAGTCTAATCAGACAGATTAGTCTGGAGATCAAGATGGAAACTAAGCTTATGAAAATAATGAGGGTTACACCATTATTCA
Source organism: Orbicella faveolata (assembly GCF_042242905.1). Taxonomy (NCBI): domain Eukaryota; kingdom Metazoa; phylum Cnidaria; class Anthozoa; order Scleractinia; family Merulinidae; genus Orbicella; species Orbicella faveolata. Next base: position 21,360,365 of record NW_028301547.1, on the reverse strand, counting down.
TCATTTTGCAGAAAGAGTGCATGGAAGAATGCGGCGTCAATCCAACAAAGCCGGGCGAACTAGCTGACGAGGAAAACGATCCTCACCATCATCATCATCATCGTCCTTCTTTACCGCCTGCCGAGGTAATCTCAGCTTGCTTCATAACTATTTAATGCCTTTACTCGTTCGCCCCAAATGAGCCGATGAAGAAGAGGGGAAGCCCATATGAAAAGATCGGAAATGCTCGTCGTCTCGCTTTGGGATTTATATCAAGAATTTTGGTCTCGCTTAGGGTGTTCAGGAACAAAAGCTACCATTCCAGCTGTCAAGTTATCGTTTAGAGTTGCTCGTTTTTAAAATGGTATATTTCAGAGGTCAAATTAAATCTCGAGCCACGTCCAAATTGACTTAAATTTGCGGACGAGCATCCCTGACCTTTTTACATGGAAGCCTTTCCCTCTCCCTGAACCAAATTGTTTTATGTTGTAAAGTTAGAAAAATTTTTAAGCTAGCGATTGGTTGTCTTTGCCGATTTCAAGGAGTGTTTCAATGTTGCCAAATGAATTGAATTGTCTTGGAAACTTTTAACGATGTTCGTTTTAATTTTGCTCGTTTACAATCCGCCAGAATGCAAGCCAATTAACTTATGAATGTAGTATGGCTAATATCCCAAATCTAAAACCCGACAGATTCATCCAAGCATAAAGATAAAAGCTAGGTTCGTGAAAATAATGAGGATTCATTAATTTTATGCTTTCTCCTGTAGAGAATGTGTATCAAAGAGTGTCTCGAAGAGCATAAGCCATCAAAACTGCCAACAGAGCCGGACAAGGAAAACGATCCACGCCGTCCTCGTCCAAGCGGTGTAAGTCCTCGTCCTCCTCGTCCAAGCGGTGTAAGTCCTCGTCCTCGTCCTCGTCCCCCTCGGCATATCCTGGTAAGCCTAGTGCGCTTCGTAACTATCTAATAATTATATTATTTATACAACCCAAATCGGTGCATTTTGCAGTCGTAATAAAGAAATCCGCATGCGAACAATGCAACGTTTAACATTTAACTGTTATAATTTAATTATTAGACGGAGCTGATCAAAATAGTTGATCTGCGAGACACTGAGAAATCCCGATATTTTGCAATAACCGCTTTCCTGCGATCACCACGTTTGTTTTCATATTTAAAACACTCTTTGATAGTTCAGGGAAGGGATCTAACAGATTTTGCCTTCTTTACACAACCGAACTCACTCAAAGTTTGAGGCATGGGCGCGTTGGTCAGCCCGGCCCAAGATATGTTTTAATTGTGACAATAAACTTACAATAAAGTGGACAAGTGATACATCAAATAACATCCTACATGTGCCAAAGCCGGACAAGTAAACCCCAAAAACCTCATATTAAGAAAATAAGGAACCGTGTACCCCCGACCAAATGCGGTGGCACCACCTTTGGGGTTTTAAGGTTGATATATAAACAACAGAATGAAAGATAAATCAGATACCGTTATTTATTGCTGTGGAGAGAGCATAGCGGGCGAGCAGCAACATAATCAGGATTTAAGAATAATATATAAAAGGGGGTACGAATATTCGAATTCATCACCTTTTACCAGAATGCATAGCATTTAACCAGAGTGCACTGCGCCACTTTTTACCAGAGTGCGTTGCGCCACGAACAACACGAGGACGTCGAGCCGTCGTCCTTTTCGCGTGGATTCCAGTCAGAAAGATTAGTAGTTATGGTTTACTCTGATTTACCTGTAAAACGATGTGAAGGACATTGTGCCTGACTTTCAGAACTCTTTCTTTTGTTCTTAATGCAGCATGTGAAAGTTTGTTAATCTGGACGATTAATTTCAAACTTAATATGTCATTTCTTAGCTGTCTCGCCTCCTCGGCTGAATTCTTAAATGAAGAGAAATCGTCGCTATTAAAGCTTGTAGAATAATTAAAACAAACGAAAACCGTAGAAGACGCTAATTTCATATATGGTGCAATCTATTCCTTTTCATCCAAACATGAATTTAAGCTAAAGCTTTAGCATTTTCACACATCACGATGGACGCGTCCTCGACACAGTCTGTCAACATTAATGAGTATCAGTACAGAATTTATTAGTTAGATTTCTCCTCCTAGAATTTCCTTATCTTTCGATTTTCGAGATCTGGTAAAGGGGAGATTGATGTGTATCGTTTTATGTCCAACCATAATTCAGATCACCATGTGCTTTTTTGTCACGATCCCTTGTCACACCTCACCATCGATGCGTCATCATACATGAAGTTGTAGATGAATCACTGCGTAAAATTTGTCACATCAACAGAATGTGCCGCAGCATTATTATCTTTTAGATTTATTTATTTATTTATTTACTTATTACAGTTTACTGCATACAATACCCTAGTACAATATAAATCTTGTGCGAAAGTGCTAGTGGCAAGGCTGACCGTAGAATGTCATAAGTTTCTCAACCATCTCTTTCTACAAACTTATTAACCATGAGCCTTTGCGGACTACGTTAGCACCCTGTTCTCTGTACGGTTTCATTAATTCATATTAATTCATGCCAATACCGCCGGACTATCACAAATCATAATGTAGAGATTACCCTACGTGCGATCTGATTGGTCGAAACCCCATGTTTTATAAATATAAAAGCGTGTTTTATTGTTTTTCGACCCATTACCTCTAGTCAACATTTTTGTTGGTGATGGCGAAAAACATTTTCTTTGAAGAAATTTGTGAAAGAGTTCTCTTCGAAGAAGCAAAAAGTTTTGACGACGAGGCATGTTGCACTTTATTGGTATTAAATTGCGTCAGTTTGTCGATCTGTGGGCTTGGTTGTTTCTACTTGCGGCATGTAAAATCTATATCATAAAGCAAGTGAAGAAGCCTAAGCCGTGCATTACACTGCGATAAAAAAACTCCGAACATTTGAAAATACTCGAGAAATGTAGATTTCCCTCGTTTTCTCAAATGTCCGTCGTGTTTTATCACAGTGTAATACAAGGCTAGGCTTCTTTATTTGTTAATTACATTTTTTAGCCGAGAGCGTAGTTACAATTAGGCATAAGCTAAATATTATTGGCAGCAAAACGCATTTAGTCTGAACCAGGAATGAGCAAACCATTATTTCAAGGCTTACAGTGTAAGCCGTTATTTGCAGGTCACTTGGGCTTTCGGTCCATGAAAAGGAAAAAAAATGGATTGAATGTTAATAACAATTGTTTTCCGGCATAAGTTTCATGGAAATTGTTAATTGAAATTGTATTGTAAAATTTCACTTATATCTTTCTCGATTTTTCGGTTAATTTTACAATCTGTCAGAATACCTTGACGCATCATATCATGGGAGGATCGTTTAGTCAAAGTGGCGCCGGAGTTATCAGACAGATTCATCCGGTAAATCGCCATAGAAACTAAGTTAATTAGAACAATTAGAGTTATACACTATCATAATGTTTCATTTTTCAGAGAAAGTGCATCAAAAAGTGCCACGGGGAGATGAAGCCAACAACACCGGGCGAGCTTGCTGACGAAGAAAACGATCCACACCATCGCCCTCGTCCTTCGTTTTCACCTGAAATGGTAAGCTCAGTTTGCTTCATTTTTAATCATATCTTTACTCATTTGACCTAAATTGCCCGATGGGGTGAGGAGGTGGGGCATATTTCAAGGATTTTTGTCTCGCTTAGCGAACTCAGGAAGAAACACCACTATTTTAAGCTGCCAAGTTATCTTTCAGGGTTTCTCTCGAAGTAATGATGATAACAAATGCTGCCATTTCCGTTGTTAAAATTGCATCTCTTAGGAGTCAAATAAAGCTGGAGTCAGGCCCAAATTTGTTTTCTACTGACTCAAATTTCTTGACGAACAACTCGAACCTTTTCACGTGGTTGTCCTCCTCCCCCCGGATCAAATCGTTACATTTCGTGAATCTTCAAGCGTAAGACGTAGTGAACAAACGTTTAAATGTTGCGGGTTAAAAAAGGTTATCTTGGAAAGTTTCACCAATTTTTTTAAATTTTACTTGTTTACAATCTGTCAGAATGCCTTACAAATTAACTTATCAATGCAGTATGGCGATTTTCCCAAATCCAAATCCCGTTGAAGAGCAGTCAGTCAATTACAAACTGGCTCCCATTCATCCGGGAATCAAGATGGACTAAGTTCACGAAAACTATGAAGGTTACTCCGTTATTATGCTTTCTTTTGCAGAAAAAGTGTATCCATGAGTGCCTCAAGAAACATAAGCCATCAAGACGGCCACCGCCATCAACAGAGCCGGGCAAGATAGCTGACGTGTAACATCCGACGGCTTGTAGAGCAACTTCGTCCGATCATGTCTCATGAACGCATAATTCAGACATGAGTAGTTCTTGTAGGGGATAAGTTACAAAGACAGGGGAATAAAGCATTGAAAAAGTCTGAAACTTGTGTATTTAATGAAATACATGTCATAGAATTCGTATTCCCCTAATAGATAATACAAGTGTCAACTGACAATATCACGGTTAAACTATTAAGAAATCCCTTTACAAGTTCCACAAGGATCGTTACTTGGACCTCTCCTTTTAAACTCGTGATAGGCCCTTTGCACGATCCGGTCACATGGTGCGGAATTAATTATGCTGGGACGCAAGTTACACAGTGGGACTTTCAAAACAAAGGAAAGTCGTGCTGGACTGGTACGAGTTCTTTTGTTTTGGCAGTCCCACTGCATAACTTGCGTCCTAGCATAAATAATTCCGCCCCATGTGACCGGATCGTGCAAAGGGCCTTATATAATACGATAGCATGCAAGCACCGAATTCTAGTGGGTGATCAGATTGTGCAAATGATATGCAAATGAGCTGTCAGTCACTCATCTGTAAAGTTCCGGTGTTGATTTATTCTGTCAGACGGTAATTAATGAACAAAAGTGTAGCTAGGACTAGAAGTGATCAGATTAGGCAAATGTAGAGATTTTCTTTGCGAACTGAATGTCCGTCAGAACTCATGCACATTTCCCATATAATTGACCTGAATCCCTGTGACACTGAAGATTCATGATCGCAATTTGAGTGACATAGAAGAAAAACACGTTTTATCGTTCCCGATTTCGCTAAAAAAATTACAATAATAGATCGATCGATCCAAACGCCAATTTTTACCGCTATAGTTAAGTGTTGACAGTTGTAAGCTGTTCACCGGTAAGGTTGACTTGATTCCCTCGAAAATCCGTGGGGAAGAACGCAAAACAACTGAGCATGCGAGCGTGACTGTGAGCGTAACTCGCGAGCGGAGAGCGGTAATGCCGGGAGCCGCTAATTGTGTCTCCCAAAGCCCGCGACCCTAGCGGGCGCAACATGACTGCTCGCACATCACGCTCGGACGCTTTCTTGTTTTGCGTTCTTCCACAAGGATTTTCGAGGAAAAAAGAGATTACTATTAGTCTAGATTCCCTGTGGATTTGTGTGGCTTGTTTATTCATTTTTGGGGGCCAGACTCTTGTGTGATAAGCTTCTGGTTGCACACCACATTCATTTAGGGGACAAATAAAGATCGACGGAGTTTAACTTAGTGGCAGCCATTTTTAGTTAAAATATGCAGTCATTTGATGGATCTGGGACCAAGAAATATTCGGGAATTAGTCGAAGCTACAAGGCAGTGCGGCTGGATGCTCCCAAGAATTTCTGAGTTCACTCGACTGTCCCCTGTGATGTTTTGGCTCCAAATCTCGCAAAAGATGACCGCGTATTGAGAATTCAAACTGGCAGCCACAATACAAAATCGCGTCTGTAAAATTAACCTTTATTTTATTACTCGGGCCTCCGTAGAAAAACCCGAGTCTAAGAATTTTTAGAGCAAGCCATTTTCCCTTGGTCGCCAAATGGGGGTCATAGTGCCAGGTGGTCATAGCGGAGAGCGCGGAAGCTGGGGATGAAAATTGCAACAGCTTGATCACTCTTTGAAAATAACATAATTTATAGAAGGCTGTGTTCGCCAAGAAAGCTTTAGAAAAGATCCTGCCTTTTACACACATCTCATATATAAAGATGTCGGGCGTTTTCGAAGCGGGTCGGTCCACCAATTCTAAACCCCATAGCTATAGGAACAGAACCACATGTATGCATAGAAATAAAAAAAACACTTCAACTCGGTTTTCATGGTGAACATGGCTAGCGGCGTGGATCACGGGCGCGTGCGCCCAACAATGACGTCACGCAACATGGCGTCGCGCTAACAGGTCGACCGAGGCATGCAGCCTTGGTTTACAGCCTACATATTTGATACTGGACATCCATGTTATGATCAATTGACAGCTATCTAAACAAGGTATCCGCTGACCAGTATCGCGTGACCATATGGCTGGCTTGGGTTTAGGGCTCATCAATGTCACGTATTTTTAAAGTTGACCGCTGACCAAGCACTAGTTTTCGATTTGATCGCGGGCTCATGTCAAGTTGACTTGTTACTCAGGGCCGGGCTGTTCGGAAGGCATACAAATGTTTTTCACTGAGTTTTGTTTTGTGCATTTGAGATTATTGAAACTCAAAACAGAAAAAACAATATGTATAGGTAATCATACGGTTTCGAGTTCAATTTGGAATTAATTTGCACGAGTGAGTTTTTCAAAAAGCTGAAATTGCACGAGCCGCTTCGGCGAGTGTAATTTCAGCTTTTTGAAAAACTCACAAGTGCAAATTAACTCCAAATTGAACGAGAAAAACCGTATGATTACTTATTAAAAATATAAACATGAAAAAATTCGCGCGGAGGAGGTGCCGGAAGATCTTTCTTGGAGCCATTTTTTCTTATTTGAGAAAACTTTTTTCAAAGTTTCAACACAAAATTTTCGTCATCATTTTACCTGATATCATTTTCTTAGAAAAATTCCTATTATCTTTCAGTCAATCATAATCCAGAATTTTGATGTGTAATTTGCACTGGTGTTACACTTTTTGCACTGATGTTACACTTTTTGCACTGGTGTTACACTTGAACTGCACTGCTCTTAGCCAATCAGAATCGAGTAATTTTTTCATGTGTATTATTAAAACAGTAAACCTCTGCGAAAGTTACAAAACTGAAATCAAAATTCTCTCTTATCTTCGGTTAGTTTAATCGGGCTTTGAACAACCCGACCCAGGAGCCCCGATTTGGGGCTTGGCTAAATCTATATATTACTAGGTCTCATGAGATAACAAATGAACCATATATGTGTTTCAACTACTGGCTTAACAACAAACCATGAAGCTAAGACGAACACCTCACTTTGAAAAATAAATATATGTGAATGTGAATAAAGCCAGGGTGAGTTTCGTCCTTTTATTATGCAGTTTCTCACCATTGAGATCCCGGTACTAGTTTCAGGCTCGTTATATGCCTGTTCAATGCCAACAGCTGATGTTCTTTCAAAAATTCAGTCGACTAAATTTAATTCAGAGGATGATGAAGACATAAATTACTTTTCTAATGTAGTCCAGTCTTGCACTACTGTGCTTATAATAGAACAAGGAAGTATACAGAATGATTTTGCATGTATATCCTCACAAGGGCTTTGTCATTAGTAACTCTTCACTAGCCAGTATGGCCATGGGGAACCAACTTCCACCGAATGTTCGTATATTCACTCTCCCGGTCCCTGTCAACGTTCCTATGATTTACAAAGCAACACTACAGCCCGTTATGGGGATAGAGTATCATGCTGTTGTGTACGACGAAATTATCCTCAGCATAAAGAGAACGCCTTTCTCAATACTACAATATTTAATATGGTTCCGTCACTTCCAAGCCCGCTTATTCCCCCGCCTCTGACATTTGTCTTTTACCTGAGCTTCCGTAAAGAAGCCCTAGTCAGAAAATTAAAGTAGGCTGTTATTCCTGGGCGACAAATGGAGGCTTGTAGAGACAGGCGTTCCTAACGGAGAGCGTGGAGACTGAGAATGAGAATTGTGACGGAACTCGCTCTTCGCGAACAACACAATGAACGAAGAAATAAACTTTGGAACGAACCATGCCTATAAGCTCCTGTCACTTGAATTTAAAGATGTCGAGTGCTTTCGGAACGGTGGGTTGGACCACGCGTATGAGTTCTATAGGTTGAAGGCTAGCCAAATGAGCAAAGTTCATACTAGTTCTCCGCAAATCCCCGCCGGACTCAAGGGACAAGCTAGGTCAAAATCCATTTTCTGATTGATTGTGAAAACAATAATTGTTCACACAAAAAATATATTTTAACAGGAATTTTATGTCCATATTTCTGTTTGAATACTAGTGATAAGTTATAAGAGTTGGAGTTCCCAGAATCGGATCTCTGTCAACACTCTAAGTGAAAAATAACAGTTTTCTATTTTCATGATTTTTAGTTCTCTGTTTTTCTCTTGAGAGTTTTTGCGCTGCTCCGCAACTGATAGAGCACTTTGAACCGTTCTACATACCTTTCAGCCCCTACACAAAAGAAAAATATCTCGTTTCATTGCGATTTCTCCCTTTAGTGCTATCGACCGCTAAATTAAATCTTAAATGTTTCAGAGCGACTTTAACCAAAAAGACGTTTTGTGTTTTTATGCGGCACGCAGGGACGTCATGGTAAAGTTAGAGGTGTTTTTAATATTTGATTAACTGTGCTCATAAAAGTTTCAAGAAGAAAACTTGAACTAACATGAAAACGAGTGTCAGTTGATGAAAGGTAGGGAGAGGTAACTAAAGATTAAACGGTACAAATACTGCTGTGAATACGTTTGTTTTGTTTCTTTTTTTCCCAAAGGGCAAGGTAACGAAACCTGGAATCTTATTGGTCCTTAGCGCGATTCGGATTTTTCACAGTAGCGCGCTCGCGATGTGTGCGTGGAGACGTTCAACAACAATAAAAGTGATTTGAGAGAGGGAAAGGAAAAAATAAATAAATTATTCACCGACTTAGGGTCGGTCCTTGTAGCGAAAAACTGTGACCTCGGACTTGAAAATGCTGCCCTCGACCTGTGGCCTCGGGCAACATTTTCAAGACCTCGGTCACAGTTTTTAACTATACGGACGTCCCAGCTGGTAACATACATATATCCACAAAGTAAACTTGTGTTTCCCTCCAAGCACACAAACAAAATATACCGTTTTGTCAAGATACCTTTGTTTGCAGTGGCCCAAGCGATGTTAAACAATTTCATTGTGCTAGTGTACTTTTGAGGTAACCAAAACAAAGAGCGCGCAAAATAAACAAAACCTGTTTTCATAACCAAGTAAACTATAGCTAGCTGTTATTTGAATTTTGACAATGCATTTGTTTTGAGCTCTCTGCATCTACAACACGTAAGCAAGGTGACTGACGTGACCTATGGCTTTCGGTGCTCATAAAGACAGGAAAATACTCCAAGAAATTGTCAAATACAAGTTATTTTGATCAGAAAAGTCAACTTAAGTTTATTAATGTAAAAAAACGTGCGTACAGTAAGTAAATAAACCCTTGCTATTGATATCAGCTGAGAAACATGTTTATCTTGTGTACCTGACGTAGAAAACAAACAACACCTTCTTCCAAGACTTCTTTGTTCTTGCTTTTGTCAATTTAGATGCAATCCCAATCTCACACGCTCATAAAAGGGCGGGCATGAGCCGGGCTAGTCACATTGCTTTGTGAATCAGCGAAGACAGTGTTCAAAATGAACTCTCTAATACTGGTCCTGTTTCTTGGAGCTACCGTCGCCTTAGCCGAGATACGTGTTGAAAATGATCCACACCATAAAGCTCCTCGCCCAATCTTGGTAAACTTGAATAGTTTGCTTTATATTTGTTTTGTTCCCAACTTGTTGTAGCAATCTTAGAGAAAACTCTACTATACACCGTGTGATTAAGCAAATTGTTTTCGATGGTCTCAATTAAGTTTATCGATCGTTGATAGTCTTTTAACTGAGGAATCTTGGAAATTTTTCCGGAATGTTTCTAAATCCGTCCGTTTTAATTCCGTCAGACAGCCTTTCCATAAAACTTGTTAATCAAAAAGTTTGGTGACGTTTCAATGTTCAGTTTACTGGCAGGAACATAATCTCAAATGGCGCTCTAGTTAAAGGACAGATTAGTCCGGGTATCAAGATGGAAGCTAAGTTTATGAAAATAATGGGGATTACATCATTATTCTTTTTTTTTTTGTGCAGAAAAAGTGTATGAAAAAATGCATGAAGCCAACAATGCCGGGCGAGCTAGCTGACGAGGAAAACGATCCTCGTCATCATCATCATCCTTCGTTACCGCCTGCCGTGGTAAGCTCAGCCTGCTTCATAACTATTTAATGTCTTTACTCATTCTCCCCAAATTAGGCGATGAAGAAGGTTGGACGCCCATGCAGAAATGCTCATCGTCTCGTTTTCGGGTGTATACGACGGATTTAGGTCTCGCTTAGGGTGTTGGGGAACAAAAGCTTTAATTTCAGCTGTTAAGTTATCTTTTAGAGTAGCTCCGGCGAAGTAATAATAAAAAACCCGCTTTCAGGTTGTTTTTAAAATGGTATATTTGAGATAAATAAATCTCGAGCGCGCCGCGCCCAAATTGATCTCCTGTTAAAGTGAAATTTTCCGACCAGCATCCCCGACCTTTTTACATGGAAGCCGTTCCCCTCCTTGAACCAAATTGTTTCATGTTGTAAAGTTAAATAAATTTTCAAGCTGGAACTTGGTTTTCTTTGCCGATTTTTAGGAGTGTTTCAATGTTGGCAAATGAGTTGAATTGTCTTGGAAACTTTGAACGATTTTCGTTTAAATTTTGCTCGTTTACAATCCGCCTGAATACAAACAAATTAACTTATGAATGTAATATGGCTAATTTCCCAAATTTAAAGCCAGGACAGATTCATCCGGGTATCAAGATAAAAACTAAGGTCGTGAAAATAATGAGGGTTCATTAATTTTATGCTTTCTGTAGAAAAAGTGTATCAAAGAGTGTCTCGAAGAGCATAAGCCATCAAAACTGCCAACAAAGCCGGACAAGGAAAACGATCCACGCCGTCCTCGTCCAAGCAGTGTAAGCGCTCGTCCTCCTCGTCCAAGTGGTGTGAGCCCTCGGCCTCGTCCCCCGCGGCCTGTCTTGGTAAGCCTGGTTAGGTTCGTGACTATCTAACATATTATTCATACAACCCAAATTGTTGTATTTTGCAGTCGTAATAAAGAAATCCGCATGCGAACAACGTTTAACATTTAACTGTCATAATTTAATTATTAGACGGGGCTGATCAAAATAATTGATCTGCGAGACGTTGAGAAATCACGATATATAAACAATAGCGCTCATTTGGGGCGAAAATATGCTAGGATATTTTGTCCGTGGACATAACCTGTTGCGAGAAGCGAACAGTTTTCCGAGAGCGTAGTTCAGGGAAAACTGTGAGCTTCGAGGTACAGATAATGTCCAGTTAACTGGTAGGAACATAATATCAAAGTGATGCTCTAGTTTTAGGACAGATTATTCCGGGTATCAAGATGGAAGCTAAGTTTATGAAAATAATGGGGGTTACACCATTATTCTTCTTTTTGCAGAAAAAGTGTATGAAAAAATCCATGAAGCCAACAATGCCAGGCGAGCTAGCTGACGAGGAAAACGATCCTCACCATCATCATCGTCATCCTTCTTTACCGCCTAAAGTGGTGAGCTCAGCTTGCTTCATAACTATTTAATGTCTTTACTCGTTCGCCCCAAATTAGCCGATGAAAAAGTTTGGACGCCCATGCGTCCAAAAGCTCTTGCTATAAATGTCAAGTTATCTTTTAGAGTTGCTCTCGAAGTAATAATAAAAACAGCGGCTTTCGTGTCGTTTTTAAAATGGCATATTTGAGAGGTCAAATAAATCTCGAGCGCGCCGCGCCCAAATTGGTCTCCTGTTAAAGTGAAATTTTCCGACGAGCATCCCCGACCTTTTTACATGGAAGCCGTTCCCCTCCTCGAACCAAATTGTTTCATGTTGTAAAGTTAAATAGATTTTTAAGCTAGAAATTAGCCAGGTCTTTGCCGAGTTCTAGAAGTGTTTCAATGTTGGCAAATGAATTGAATTGTTTTGGAAACTTTTACCTATGTACGTTTAAATTTTGCTTGTTTATAATCCGCCTGAATGTGAACAAATTACCTAATGAATGTAATATTGCTAATTTCCCAAATCTAAAGCCGGGGCAGATTCATCCGGGTATCAAGATGAAAAGTAAGTTCGTGAAGATAATGAGGGTTCATTAACTTTAAGCTTTCGTCTGTAGAAAAAGTGTATCAAAGAGTGCCTCGAAGAGTATAAGCCATCAAAACTGCCAACAAAGTCGGGAAAGGAAGCTGACGAGGAAAACGATCCACGCCGTCCTCGTCCAAGCGGTGTAAGTCCTCGTCCTCCTCGTCCAAGCGGTGTAAGCCCTCGTCCTCCTCGTCCAAGCGGTGTAAGTCCTCGTCCTCGTCCCCCTCGGCCTGTCTTGGTAAGCCTAACATGTTTCGTAACTATCTAATAATTATATTATTCATACAACCCAAATCGTTGCATTTTGTAGTCGTGATAAAGAAATGCGCATGCGAACAACGTTTAACATTTAACTGTTATAATTTAATTATTAGACGGGGCTGATCAAAATAATTGATCTACGAGACGCTGAGAAATCACGATATATAAACAATAGCCCTCATTTGGGGCGAAAATATGCTAGGATATTTTGTCCGTGGACATTATCTGTTCCGAGAAGCGAACAGTTTTGCGAGAGCGTTGCTCAAGGAAAACTGTGAGCTTCGAGGTACAGATAATGTCCAGTTAACTGGTAGGAACATAATCTCAAAGTGATGCTCTAGTTATAGGACAGATTAGTCCAGGTATCAAGATGGAAGCTAAGTTTATAAAAATAATGGGGGTTACACCATTATTCTTCTTTTTGCAGAAAAAGTGTATGAAAAAATGCATGAAGCCAGCAATGCCGGGCGAGCTAGCTGACGAGGAAAACGATCCTCACCATCATCATCATCCTTCTTTACCGCCTAAAGTGGTGAGCTCAGCTTGCTTCATAACTATTTAATGTCTTTACTCGTTCGACCCATATTAGCCGAAGAAGAAGGTTGGACTCCCATGTAAAAACGCTCATCTTCTCCTTTTGGGGTGTATATCACTGATTCAGGTCTCGCTTAGGGTGTTAAGGAACAGAAGCTATTATTTCAGCTGTCAAGTTATCTTTTAGAGTTGTTCTCGAAGTAATAATAAAAAACCGGCTTTCATGTCGTTTTTAAAATGGCATATTTCTGAGGTCAAATAAACCTCGAGCCGCGCCCGAATTGGTCTCCTGTTTAAGTTAAATTTTCCGACAAGCATCGATCCCCGACCTTTTCACATGCAAGCCGTTCTCCATCCTTGAACCAAATTGTTTCATGTTGTAAAGTTATCTAAAGCCAGGACAGATTTATCTCGGTATTAAGATAAAAACTAAGTTTGTAAAAATAATGAAGGTTTATTAATTTTATGCTTTCTGTAGAAAAAGTGTATCAAAGAGTGCCTTGAAGAGCATAAGCCATCAAAACTGCCAACAAAGCCGAACAAGGAAGCTGACGAGGAAAACGATCCACGCCGTCCTCGTCCAAGCGGTGTAAGTCCTCGTCCTCCTCGTCCAAGTGGTGTAAGTCCTCGTCCTCCTCGTCCAAGCGGTGTAAGTCCTCGTCCTCCTCGTCCAAGCGGTGTGAGTCCTCGTCCTCGTCCCCCTCGGCCTGTCTTGGTAAGCCTAATGTGCTTCGTAACTATCTAATAATTATATTGTTCATACAACCCAATTTGTTGCATTTTGCAGTCGTAATAAAGAAATCCGCATACGAAAAAACGTTCAACTTTTCACTGTTATAATGTAATTATTAGACGGCGCTGATCAAAATAATTGATCTGCGAGTCGTATAAAAATCACGATATTTTGCAATAAAGGCGTTCCTTCGATCACCACGTTTGTTTTCATATTTAAAACATTCTTTGACAGCTCACGGAAAGGATCTAACAGATTTTGCCTTAACTACACAATTGTTTTCATAAGGTTCTAGGAAATTGTAAGTTGAAATTGGGTTGTAAAATCTCACTGAAATCTTTCTAAGTTTTTTTCGGTTTACAATCTGTCAGAATACCTTGAAACATTATCTTATCATGAAAAGGTCACTAAGTCAAAGTGGCGGCAGAGTTATCAGACAGATTCATCCGGGCACCGCCATAGAAACTAAGTTCATTAGAGCAATGAGAGTTATACACTATTATACTTAATGTTTCATTTTTCAGAGAAAGTGCATCAAAAAATGCCTCGGAGAGATGAAGCCAACAACGCCGGGCGAGCTTGCTGATGAAGAAAGCGATCCACACCATCGCCCTCGTCCTTCGTTTCCACCTGCCATGGTAAGCTTAGTTTGCTTCATTTTTAATCAGATCTTTACTCATTCGACCAAAATTGCCCGAGGGGTGAGGAGGTGAAGCATATTTCATGGATTTTTGTCTCGCTTAGCGAACCCAGGAAGAAACACCACCATTTTAAGCTGTCAAGTTATCTTTTAGGGTTTCTCTCGAAGTAATGATGATAACAAATGCTGCCATTTCCTTTGTGAAAATCGCATCTCTAAGGAGTCAAATAAACCTGGAGTCAGGCCCAAATTTGTCGTCTGCTAACTCAAATTTCGAAACTTTTCACGTGGTTGTCCTCCTCCCACGGATCAAATCGTGACATTTCGTGAATCTTCAAGCATAAGATGTAGTGAACAAACGTTTAAATGTTGCCGGTTGAAAAAGTTGTCTTGGAAACTTCCACCGATTTTTCTAAATTTTGCTTGTTTACAATCCGTCAGAATTCCTTACCAATGAACTTATCAATTCAGTATGGCGATTTTCCCAAATCTAAAGCCTGTCGAGGAACATTCAGTAAATTACAAAGTGGCTTCCATTCATCCGGGAGTCAAGATGGACTAAGTTCAGTAAAACAATGAAGGTTACTTCGTTATTATGCTTTCTTTTACAGAAAAAGTGTATCCATGAGTGCCTCGAGGAACATAAGCCATCAAAACCGCCACCGGCACCAACAGAGCCGGGCAAGGTAGCTGACGAGAAAAACGATCCACGCCGCCCTCGTCCTTCTTTTGGGCCTGTCGTGGTGAGCCTAATTTGCTTCATAACTACTTAACATTTTTACTAATTCTTCCCAAATTACCGTGTAATGTAATCTTAAAGAAATCCGCGAGCGAACGACGTTTAACATTATCAAACTCTCGATCATGTTTTCTAGAATTTCCAGGATGATGATGAATTTCCAGGATGATGATGCTGGCATTTGAGTTTAGCTATTGTTTTTTTGTTTCATTTTGCAGAAAAAGTGTATAAGAAAGTGCCTCGAAGAGTATAAGCCGCCAAATGTGCCGTCAAAAATCCCGGGAGAGCTAGCTGACGAGGACAACGATCCTGTCCGTCCTGGTCCCACTCGTCATCGTCCTACTTTTTCGCCTCCGTTGGTACGCTTAGTTTGTTTCATTTTTAATATCTCTACTCATTAGTCCTTAATTGCTGCATGTTTTAATCGTAAACATCGTTGTCAAACGTTAACATACAGTTATTTTCTTCAGTTTCCGGGAAAGTTTTGATACTGACAATTGAGTCAAGTAATCGTTGTTTGAAATATTCAGTATTGTAACATTTGACTGAGATTTGTCTAAATTTGTCCTTCCTTAATCTGTCAGAATGGTCTAAGAGTTACAGCTTAATGAAGAGGTCTGATGAATTTCTCGAAAAATTCAGTTTTATTGGAGAAACATTAACTTACAGTAACACCCGAATTATCACACAGGTTATTCGGGTATTAAATGGAAACTGAGTTGTAAAAACATTTAGGTTTATATGTTGCTTTCCTTTGCAGGAGGAGTGTATTGAGAAATGCATGGAGGAAGGGGAGCGATAAAGTCCGATGGCCTGTAGAGCAACTTCGTCCGGTCATGTTTCATGAACGCATAATTGAGACATGCGTAGTTTTTGTAGGGGATAAGTTACAAAGAAAGGGGAATAAAGCATTGAAAAAGTATCAAACTTACGTATTTAATGAGCTACATGACTAGAACTACTAGATAATACGAGGTGCCAACTGACAGTATTACGGTTAAACTATTAACAAATCTCTTTACAAGTTCCACAAGGATCGTTACTTGGACCTCTCCTTTTTAGCTCGTAATAGGTCCCTTTGCACGATCCGGTCACATGGTACGGAGTTAATTATGCTGGGACGCAAGTTACACCGTGGGACTTTCAAAACAAAGGAAAGTCGGGCTGGACTGATACGAGTTCCTTTGTTTTGGAAGTCCCACAGCGTAACTTGCGTCCCAGCATAAATAATTCCGCCCCAGATTATGCAAATGATATGCGAATGAGCTGTCAGTCACTCATCTGTAGAGTCCCAGTTTTGATTTATTCTCTCGGCGGGTAATTAATCAACAAAAGTGTAGCTAGGCCTAGGAGTGATCAGATTATGCAAATGTCGAGACTTTCCTCGGAAACTGAATCTCCGTCAGAACTCATGCGCATTTTCGATATAGTTGGCGTAAATCCCTGTAACACTGAAGATTCAGGATCGCAATTTGAGTAACAAAAAAATAAAATTAAAAAAAAAACCACCTTTTATTGTCCCCGAATTCGCTAGGAAATTACAGTAATAGATCAATCGATCTACACGCACATTTTAACCGCTATAGTAAAGTGTTGACAGTTGTAAGCTGTTCATCGGTAAGTTGACTTGATTTCCTCAAAATCTGTTTGGAAGAACACAAAACAACTGAGCATGCGGGCGTGACTGTGAGTGCTAGTTGCGTCTTCCGAAGCCCGCGCAACTAGCGGGCGCAGCATCGCCGCTCGCAGTTGACGCTCGGACGCTTTCTTGTTTTGCGTTCTTCCCCACGGATTTTCTAGGAAACAAGAGATTGCTATTAGTCTAAATTCCCTGTGGATTTGTGTGGCTTGTTTTTATTCATTTTATGGCGCCAGACTCTTGTGTGATAAGCTTCTGGTTGCACACCACAGGGGCTCATGGAATCCATTTAGGGGACGAATAAAGATCGACGAAGTTTAACTTAGTGGCGCCCGTTATAGTTTCAAAAATGCAGTCATTTGATAGGTCTGGAACCAAGAAATATTCGGGAATTAGTCGAAGCTACAAGGCAGTGCGGCTGGATGCTCCCAAAAATTTCCGAATTCACTCGACTGTCCAGACCCTGTGATGTTTTGGCTCCAAATCTCGCACAAGATGACCGCGTATTGAGAATTCAAACTGGCAGCCACAAAACGAAATCGCGTCTGTAAAATTAACCTTTATTTTATTACTTGGGCCTCCGTAGAAAAACCCGAGTCTAAGAATTTTTAATGTAAGCCGTTTTGTCTTGGTCGCCCAATGGGGGTCATATTGCCAGGTGGTCATAGCGGAGAGCGCGGAAACTGGGGATAAAAATTGCAAGAGCTTGTTCACTCTTTGAAAACATCATAATTTATAGAAGGCTGTGTTCGCCAAGAAAGCTTCGAAAGGATCTACCGTTATACACACATCTCACATATAAAGATGTAGAGCGTTTTCGGAACGGGTCGGGCCACCAATTCTAAACCCCACAACTATAGGAACAGAACCACATGTATACATAGAAATGGAAAGCTATTTAAGGTGGCTGAACACAGTTTGTGATACCTGTGTTTCATTTATCTTTTTCTCTCAAATCCTTGATCCCTCGGTCGTCAAAAATGGCAGCAAGCAAGTTAACAACACAAACTTTGTTTTTTTTTTATGGTTAAGCTGACGTATGTGCTGTTTCCATGGCAACATGAGTAAATATAAAGAGGTCTTTAAAATCGGTTTTGTTTATTTGTAGAAAATCTAGTCATTAGATTTTCTTTATAATTTGCATGCCACAAGCTTGTGACGATTCTCACAAGTTAACACCATTTTGCTAATAATTTAACAGAGAGATCTTTAATTATCCCTTGTTGAAGGTTCACTCGAATATCTAGAATTTCCTTTGTTAAAGTTCAATTTTTTTCAGTAGTCCAGTTACGTATTTCCTAAAGTATTTTCGTGCCCAATTTCGTGAAATTCTAATGAGTGGTTCTCGAGAAACAGGCGTATTTCCGAGAGTGCAATTTTTCATTCAATCGCAATTTTTTGACTTACTGCGCATGCGCTGCATTTAACTGGGTTCTTTCGGTAACAAAGAAAAAGCTGAGAATTGCTGGGTTCTTTGCATCGTTACTTTTTCTAACATATCGTTGTAAATAAAGACTAAAGCCATCAATACACTGCGTTCAATTATAGAGAAAAATAGCGCCGATAGTGCGGGTGTTGAGTAAATAAAATGATCGCTCTGTTGACGGCATGTTTGTTTTTTGCAATCCTTGAGCGCGCGCTGAATTGCATCAGCAAAAGCCCGCGCGAAAACTGTGTTCGGCCACCTTAACTCGTTTTTCATGGTCAACATGGCTAGCGGCGTGGATCACGGGCGCGTGCGCCCAACGATGACGTCGCGCAACATGGTGGCCATACTCCAGTTAACAGGTCGACCGAGGCATGCAGCCTTTTTGTATTGGACAATCATGTTATGGTCAATTGACAGCTGCCTAAACAAGGTATCCGCTGACCAGTATTACGAGACCACATCGCTGGCTCGGGTTTAGGGCTCATCAATGTCACGTATTTTTAAAGTTGACCGCTGACCTGGCACTAGTTTTCGATTTGATCGCTGGCTCATGTCAAGTTAACTTGTTACTCAGGGCCGGGCTGTTCGGAAGGCATACAAATGTTTTTCACTGAGTTTTGTTTTGTGCATTTGAGATTATTGAAACTCAAAACAGAAGGCCAAACAATGTAAACAGTAAACCTCTGCGCAAAGTTACAAAACTGAAATCAAAATTCTCTCTTATCTTTGGTTAGTTTAATCGGGCTTTGAACAACCCGACCCAGGAGCCCCGATTTGAGGCTTGGCTACTGAAATCTATATATTACTAGTTCTCATGAGATAACAAATGAACCATATATGTGTTCAATCTACTGGCTTAACAACAAACCATGAAGCTAAGACGAATACTTCACTTTGAAAAATAAATGTATGTGGAGTGAATAAGACCAGGATGAGTTTGGTCCTCTTATTATGCAGTTTCTCGCCATTGAGATCCCAGTGTTAGTTTTCAGGCAAGTTATATGCCCGTTCATCCAGGCTACGAAATTTAGCTCAGAGGATGATGAAGACAGAAATTACTTTTCTACTGTTATTATAACAGAGCAATGGAGAATACAGAATGAATTTGCATGTATATTCTCACAGAGGCTTTGTCATTGTTACATGTAACTCCTCACTAGACAGTATGGCCATGGGGAACTTCCATCGCATGTTCGTTTATTCGCCTTCCCGATCCCTGTCAACTTTCATATGATTTACAAAGCAACACGACATCCTGTTAAGGAGATAGAGTATTATAATGTTGTGTACGAGGAAATTATCTTCAGCATAATATTACAGTATTTAATAAGCCCGCTTATTCCCGCTCCCCTGGCATTTGTTTGTTTACCTGAGCTTCCGTAAAGAAGTCTAGCTAGTCAGAAAGTTAAAGTAGGCTGTTATTCTTGGCCGACAAATGGAGGCTTATAGAGACAGGCGTTCCTAGCGGCGAGCGTGGAAACTGAGAATGAGAATTGTGACAGAATTCGCTCCTCGCGAACAACACAATGAAGTGAAGAAAAAGACTTTGGAAAGAATCATGCCTTACACGCTCATCTCACTTGAACTTAAAGATATCGAGTGCTCTCGGAACGGGTCTGGCTACCAATTCTATACATTGAAGGCTAGCCAAATGAGCAAAGTTCATACTAGTTCTCCGCAAATCCCCGACTCATGGGACAAGGTCAAAATCCATTTTTCTGATTGATGATCAAAACAATAATTTTTCACACAAAAAATATATTTCAACAAGAGACCATTACACTTTGTGCCCAAAATTTTGTTTGACTACGTACCAGGGATGAGCTATGAGAGTTAGAGCTCCCGGCCCAGAATATAATCCGATCTCTGTCAACAATCTATGTGAATAATATCAGGTATCTATTTTCATGAGCTTTGTTCAAATACTGCTGTGAATACGTTTGTCTTTTTTTTTATTTTTTTCCCTGAGGGCAAGGTAACGAGTCCTGCAATCTTATTGGTCCTTAGGGCGGTCCGGATTTTCCTATCTCTGCCCACGGTCACAGTACGTAACGCGTTCGCGATGTGTGCGTGGAAATGTTCAACGATAATAAAAGTGATGTGAGAGAGACAGAGAGGGAAAAAAATAAATAAGCCATTTACCAGCTTATATAGGGTCGGTTCGAATAGCGAAAAACTGTGACCTTGGACTTGAAAATGCTGCCCTCGGCCTGTGGCCTCGGGAAATATTTTCAAGACCTCGGTCAAAGTGAATTTTTTCATTATACGGACCTCCCAGCTGGCAAATAACAAAGGAAACTTGTGTTTCCCTCCACGTACACAAACAAGATATACCGTTTTGTAAAGATACCTTTGTTTGCAGTGGCCCACGGGATGTTAAACAATTTCATCATGGTAGTCTACGTTTGAGGTCAACAAAACAAATAGTGCATAAAATAAACAAAAACTGTTCACATAACCCAGTACACTATAGCCAGCTGGTCTTTGAATTTTGACAACACATTTGTTCTGAGCTCTCTACATCTACAACACGTGACCAAGGCGAGAAACGTGACATATGACTTCGTTCTTCATAAAAACATTGGAAAATCTGGAAATACTCCACGAAATTGTCAAATACGAGTCCTTTTGAACAGAAAAGTCAACTTAAGTTCAGCAACGCGAGAAAACGTGCGTACAGTAAGTAAATACACCCTCACTATTGATATCAGCTGAGAAACCTGTTTATCTTTTACACCTGACATAGAAAACGAACAATGCCTTAATAAAGACTTCTTTAGTTCGTATAGTGTGATCGTCCGGGTGAGTGTAGTTCTGAAAAGAACTGTTGTTGGTGACTGACTTCTTTGTCCTTGCTTTTGTCAGTTCATATGCAATCCCTCTCTCACAGTCTTATAAAAGGGCAGGCATGAGCCGAGTACTCACATTGCTTTGCTAATCAGCAAAGAAAGTTCTCAAGATGAACTCTCTACTACTGTTCCTGTTTCTTGGAGCTACCGTCGTCTTCGCCGAGATAGCTGATCATGACGAACAAAATGATCCACACCATAAAACGCCTAACCCACTCCTGGTAAGCTCTTGATTAGTTTGCTTTATGTTAGTCCCAGATCCAGATAAAATTTTATTGAACAGACTGAATGTGATGCAGAAAACTGTTTTCTTGAGTTTCCAGGTATATTTTGATGGCCTCAATTGAGTTTGTCGATGGTTAATAGTCTTTTAGAAGAGCCTTCAGTCTTTGAAATGTCCCAATTTTAATTTTTTTAATTTCTAAATTCAACCGTTTATATAATCTGTCAGATGATGGAGTTTGGTAATTTTCTTAGATGCAGTTCCTCGGGAGCCTCAGTTAACGGGCAGATAGGCCAATTCCGATATATCAAAATTCTAACTTGGTTCCGAGGCTTAGGAAAAAAAAAAACGAAAGAAATTAATTATTCATCCCTTATCCTCGATGCGATTTCTTTTCTTTTATTATCCTAAGCCTCAGAGCCAAATTAGAATTTTAATATATCGGAGTTGGCCTATTCGTCCGTGGCATGTATCAAGATGGAAACTAAACCCATTATAATATTCAGGGTTGCATTATTATTATTATTATGCCTTCTTTTGCAGGAAAAGTGTATCAAAAAATGTCTCGAGGAGCACAAGCCGTCAAAGCGGCCAACAAGACCGGGTGAGCTAGCCGACGAGGAAAACGATCCACGTCGTCCTCGTCCAAGCGGTCTAAGTCCTCGACCTCATCGTCCAAGTGGTGCGAGCCCTCGTACTCCTCGTCCAAGTGGTGTAAGTCCTCGTCCTTCACATGAGCCTCTCTTCGTAAGACTAGTTTGCTCCATAACCATTTAGTGTTCTTACTCACTCGCCCCAAATTGCCCGATTGGGAGAGACGCCCATGTGAAAAGGTCACATGGGCGTGACCTCAATTAGATGCTCGTGATCTCACTTAGGGGTTTATATCACGGATTTTTGTCTCGCTAGTGGTTCAGGAACAAAACAGCACTATTTTTAGCTATCGAGACATCTTTTAGGTTTACTCTCGATCAAAGGAATGAAAAAAAACGCTGGCATGTTCATTTAAATATGGTATCTTTTAGCGGTCGAGCCGCGCCCCGATTGGTCTCCTGTTGCATGTGTAACTCACATTTTCCCATGACATTCCCGACTTTTCTCCATGGGATTCCCCCCAAAACAATTAACTTGTTACATTTTGTAAAGTAAAATAAATCCTCAAGATAATTACGTAGACAAACAACTGTTCTTTTTTAGTTTTTAGGAAGGTTTTACTGTTATGAGATGAATTTATTGTCTTTGGCAACGTTCACCAATGTTTCTAAATTTTGCTCGTCTTAAAATCTATCAGAATACCTTACCAATTAACTTATCAATGTAGTTCTCAAATCTAAATCAGTCACTTACAAACTGGATTCCTGATTATCAGACCGACTGATTTCTCCAGGCATCAAAATGGAAACTAAGTTCGTGATAACAATGAGGGCTACATTATTATTATGCTTTCTCTGCAGAAAAACTGTATAAAAGCCTGCCACGAGAAATACAAGCCATCAATACTGCCAACAAAGCCGGGCAAGGAAGCTGACGAGGAAAGTGATCCACGTCGTCCTCGTCCAAGTGGTGTAAGTCCTCGTCCTCCTCGTCCAAGTGGTGTAAGTCCTCGTCCTCCTCGTCCAAGTGGTGTAAGTCCTCGTCCTCCTCGTCCAAGTGGTGT